>NC_041405.2:147671466-147971466 GCF_900747795.2 Erpetoichthys calabaricus | reverse complement strand
AAGAGAATTTGAAATTAATGAAATCACCCAGATAACCCTACAACATCTTGCATTTATGAAGATAAACTGTCAATGCCATTAGTTATTGTTCTATACAGCTTGACTGCCGTAAAAATGAAACAAAGATATAAAGACATAGAAGATGGCATTTATTAGCCAGAGGCGTGAGAAAGGAAGGCAGAGCTTTGGCTATCAGAAAAGGTGTTAACCACATTGCAGATGAGACCTTTATTTCTGTGCTATCATCAAACAGATATGTACTTCTTGGCACAAATAATTTGCCATGAAATAACTAGTAAACCATGAATCTATAAACCTTATACTTTCAAAGAAAAAAAAATGATCTCAATGGATTGAAATATATGTTTATGCGAATGTCAATATTACATAAAGAAAAAAATACTGGTCCCAAAAAGAAGCAACAGTCTTCATATGTAAAACTACTACACATTCTTGGAAAAAAGTCAGGATGATGTAATGACAAAGGATTTCCATGTTTAAAGGACTGCCCAATTCATTTTCACTAAGTACGAAACAATCTGAAGAGAAGAAACAAATGACCACTACAAATAAAGGAGACCTAAGGTGAACAGTATAAAATATAGATTGACACATACATTTATTCACATGTAAAGAGGTTTCTTTCAGTTTGGATGAACCTTGCATCATCTGCACTTTCTTGATGCAAGTTCAGCACAAACTGAAAGAAGAAACTGCCACAAATAAAAAAATGCAGCAAAGGATCTTATCTCAGCTAAAATTAGCTTGCAGAAAAAACATAACTGCTAAATGTGTCTCATTAATTAATTCAAAAAACCAATCAATTGTACTTTAAAAATGGTGTCCACATCTGACTCACACAAGCCCTTCTACACACTGCAGTCAGCTCATGCCTGTTGAAAAGAAGCATAAATGGAAATGAAATTAAAAATATGTATGGAGCTGGGCCTTATCTATCCATCCATATTTATACAGTGATGTAGTTATTTCATTCTCTATAGTGCCTTTTAAGAGTTTTGTATTTTTATCACACCTTTCTAATTCATCTTACTATTTATGGAGGGTCCTGTAAACACATACTATAGTAGTCAAAAGATTCGACACACTTAGAAATGTTCATGTTTTTGATGGAAACTGACACATATTTCTATCAAGATACCATTAAATTGATTTAAAATACAGCCAAGACATTACTAATATTTCTAATGGGTATTACTGCTCAAAATTATTGATTTTTAATTTATTATTCACATATGACTGTAAAACTCCATTTTCAGAAGCCATTCTTTCAGTGTCCTAATGGTCAAATGCCTTAGCTTATCCTTAATTAGTCATGTATACATGCAACCTGGTTATTAGAGAAACCTTTCTAATTGCATTAGCACCACTGAAACAGATTATGCTGTTCACTTGAGTTGCAAGGTACTGGCATTCCTAAAGTTCAGTTCTGGGTTCAAAAATGGCAAAATTGAAACAGCTTCCTCAAGAAACCTGTCTACTTTTTTTTTTTTAACAGAATGAATGTGAGGACTACAATTTCCATCAGGCAGCAGAAGTGCGCTATGCTGAGGTGAGCATATTGATATTGGCACATACAAAGATTTAAACTAGCCAAAACATAATCTTATTAAACACCGAGAAGTACAGAGTATTTTACTCAATTAATCTGGATAAAATTCAGAATTACAGCTTTTATACATCTTTTTGTCTCATTGCGTGTTATTTTTAGCCATGCTGAATTTCAAAAAGACAGTTGTTTTCCCTGTGTATTCCAGGTAATGCTGGATATACTTTGGCTAGTATAGTATAAAATAAATGCATATCTTAGTACATAAGAAATAAATAAGTTATCATTCAGGTGGTATTAAATGTTACATTTCTGTACAGTATTTTTTTTAAACGGTCATTTCCCTTGTTATCAAAAATATATTAATAAAGGATAGTTTTACTTACATATAATTTTATATAGTTGGAAATGTCTAATTCTTAAATTTCACCTTAATTGTGTGTTGACGTGCTGAACGTTGAGTAGCTTATACAAGTAAAAATTTCACTGTACTCTGTACATGTGACAATAAAGAACCTATAAACCCTACTAACCTACATAATTCTTAGTAAATGATGTTAGCTGCATAGGGTGTAAGAATAAAAATGTTTAGATATCACTTTCACTACCAAAAGTTTTAGAACACCTCAGTTTTTTTTTTTTTATAAATTTAATCAGTTGAAATGCAATTGTGAAGAAGTAAGCAATAAACTGCCAGAGGTTTAAATTTAAAGTTTAGGTTAGCAAAAACTGAAAAAAAGGAAATTTTAGAATATTGCAAATGGGTCTTCTTCAGGGAACAACTAATAAGTTACAACTTATAGACGTTCTGCAGCAATTAAAGTAAAAATTAAACCTTAAGTTGAAGCAATTTGTACAGATGTACTAACTTCAGTTGATTACTTAAAAACCCTGCCTGTCTAAAAGCAGAGTTGGAACAGACAAAGAGAAAAAGAATACTGCAACATGCATTAGTACTCCATTCTACATCAAGATAACAACATAAAGCAGGATTCAACGCAATTCATTTTATTATGTAGCTTTTAGCACTCCTTTTTGAAGACTTTGTTATTTCTTATGATGTCAGTTCTGCCATTGGATATAGTAGAACATAAACTCCATTGCACCTTTTTTGAATATAAATGTAGTGGTCAACTACTGCTCAGTTAACAAAATACATTCAGTCCATCACGTACCATGAAGTGAATAAAACCCATCCTCTTTATTAATCATCAACATGCCCCCCCCTCCCCCCACCACCAAAAGATTAACAGAATAAACACAAGCCGCTGTAACTCCCAATCACACTTTTTCAACATATCTGTAATGAATAACTGGATTAAAACTAAACTGGTACTTTATTAATATGTTTCTGTTACTGGGTTGCATGCAGCACACCCTTTATTGACTGAGTAGTGCAGGTGAGCTCTGTGAAGGAGTAGCGTACCATCCAATACATTAGCCTTTCACCTAGTATTGATGTAATGATCACTGGCTACCTGTAACCCTAAACTGGGTGGATTAAAATTACAACTCAGCATATGCATTATTAAATGCATACTTAAAACTTTTGCCAAGTTCTTTTCTCTTAATTACACACATATGTGTTTAACCTCTTGCTTACTAGATAGACCCCCAACCCCACCATATGCTTCTTTAACAGGTGTGACCACCCTAACCCACTCTCACCTCAGAGTACTGCACCCTCCACCCATCCATCTGCTGATACCAGTATAGGAGAGAGTTTCCCCCCACCCACAATTACAGCAGCCCAGGTAAGCAGAGAACTGAGGAGACTTCGTGCCAGCAAAGCAGTGGGCTCAGAAGGCCTGTGTGATGGAGCTGGGGAGTCCTCTACAGCGCATCTTCAACCTGAGCCTGGAACAGGGGAGAGTCCCGAGGCTTTGGAAAACATCTTGCATCATCCCAGTCCCAAAGGTATCACGTCCTAGTGAATGACTTCCGGCCTGACGATCTGATGTCACATATGATGAAGACCATGGAGCGGCTGCTGCTTCACCACCTGAGGCCACAGGTCCGCCACGCCCTCGACCCTCTGCAGTTTGCATACCAGGAGAAGGTGGGAGCAGAGGATGCCATCATCTATATGCTACACCGATCCCTCTCCCACTTGGACAGAGGCAGTGGTGCTGTAAGAATTATGTTCCTGGACTTCTCTAGTGCCTTCAACACTATCCAACCTCTGCTCCTTAGGGACAAGCTGACAGAGATGGGAGTAGATTCATACCTGGTGGCATGGATCATGGACTATCTTACAGACAGACCTCAGTATGTGCGTCACGGGAACTGCAGGTCTGACATTGTGGTCAGCAGCACAGGAGCACTGCAGGGGACTGTGCTTTCTCCGGTCCTGTTCAGCCTATATACATCAGACTTCCAATATAACTCAGAGTTCTGCCACGTGCAAAAGTTCGCTGACGACACTGCTATCGGGGGCTGCATCAGGAGTGGGCAGAAGGAGGAGTATAGGAACCTAATCAAGGACTTTGTTAAATGGTGCGACTCAAACCACCTACAACTGAACACCAGCAAAACCAAAATGCTGGTGGTGGATTTTAGGTGGCCCAGGCCCCTCATGGACCCCGTGATCATCAGAGGTGACTGTGTGCAGAGGGTACAGACCTATAAATACCTGGGAGTGCAGCTGGATGATAAATTGGACTGGACTGCCAATACTGATGCTCTGTGCAAGAGAGGACAGAGCCGACTATACTTCCTTAGAAGGCTGGTATCCTTTAACATCTGCAATAAGATGCTGCAGATGTTCTATCAGACAGTTATGGCGAGTGCCCTCTTATACGCGGTGGTGTGCTGGGGATGCAGCATAAAGAAAAGGGACACCTCACGCCTGGACAAACTGGTGAGGAAGGCAGGCTCTACTGTAGGCACGGAGAAGAAAAGTTTGACATCCGTGGCGGAGCGACGGGCGCTGAGCAGGCTCCTGTCAATCATGGAGAATCCACTGCATCCACTGAACAGGATCATCTCCAGACAGAGGAGCAGCTACAGTGACAGACTGCTGTCACCGCCCTGCTCCACTGACAGACTGAGGAGATTGTTCCTCCACCACACTAAGTGACTCTTCAATTCCACTCGGGATGGGGTAAATGTTAACATTATACAAAGTTACTGTCTGTTATACCTGCATTTTTATCACTCTTTAATTTAATATTGTTGTTTTGTTTTTTTTAATCAGTATGCTGCTGCTGCTGGAGTATGTGAATTTCCCCTTGGGATTAATAAAGTATCTCTCTCTTGCAGTACTTCTGTGAAAAAATGCTGTAATAATAACAGGAATTATTTTCTTTTAGACTGGTGGCAATGAGCTTCTGTAATAATGATGCCATTTTTCCTTCAGGAAAGTAAGCATTGGATTACGTTGCTCATTACTTAAAAAAGTAATCTGACTACACAACACATGTAACAACTGATTACCCCTAACAGTGGCAGGGGAATCTAAATATTTCCTAGCTAAATTAGCCAGGACTGAGTATTATTCCTACTACTGCACAAATCAATGTCAATTTGTTGCACAAGCCTGTATGGCTCAATAACTGATTACATGGAAGAGGAGCGAGGTATCAGTGGCTCATCTTCTGAATCTGATGACAGTTTGTGCATTCACATTTTCTTTTGGGGGTGGTTCTTCTAGTGTGTGTTGATCATTATCAATAAAAAATATTCAAAATTATCAAGCAAACCTGACCCCGGTGACCTACTCCTACTATTAAGCGACTTGGATTCACTGAGTGCTGCTTTATTAACAACATGTGAACTGTGGTCACATTAACCAGAATAAATTAATGCATTTTGGTGTTGCTTTAAAAAATGTAATTGCAGACATTTTTATCGCGTCAACTGTATGTTAACACCGATAAAATTAGCAACCCTAATATATAAATATCCATCAATAACTAAATAAATATCTACATTAATATCATTATCTATCTATCTACCTACCTATCTATCTATCGATAGATAGATATGAAAGGCACTATAAAATAGAAAAACAGATAGAAATGTGTGGCCCACAAACCAATGCAAAGAGTTGATATTTGTAGAATCATTTCTCCACAAGGTTTATTTTTGTACATCTGGGATAGCTTGCTTATCTGTGAAATTTTGTTCTGATTGTGAAACATTTAGAAGGTTGCTCTGTTCTGAATATTTTATTTATATTGTAACTATGTATGTACTCTTGCGCAGGGTTCTTAACTGGCTAAGTAAACAAAAAATTAAAAAAAAAAAAAAAAAATGAAACGGAGAACATTCTAATAGTAACTGAAAGTTTCCAGAACAATCTAGTATTAAGGATGAGTTGCAAGAATATTCTAGTAGTAAAGACTTTTTATTTTATTTCTAATTCTTTCTCGGTCTAGTGTCAAACATTTCACAACTGATAAGTTGTTAAGGTACAACAGTCAGCAACACAAAGCTTCGACTGGAGCATGCATTAAAACTGAACAAGCTCTAAGAACTGAAACTAGATTGCATGCGTCATTGCACCATGGAACTAGTGCTGTCAAAAATCTTCATGTTTATTAAGTCAAACAGAACACCCATCAATTGTGTCGTTCAAGCAATTTCTGAAAAGATGGCCATCAATAAATCAAGATACATATGCTGCGGCTACTGATGAGCAGTGACGTGCAAAGTGTGATGTAAAATCCTTGACTACTTAAAATGTACTCTTAAAGCACAGCTGCTAAGGGACATTTATCAGTAATTTCTATATTTTTCTCTCGATTCTTGGCATACACAAAGGCAGTGCGTCATTTTGCACTTCAGGTCTGACACATCATTGTGGATAGGAAAAGGCTTTTATATGCTAAAAAAACACTTTTAAAGCTCAGTTCAGGATGACTGCACATGAATCTAAGATTATCACAAATTTTGCTCTGTTTGTCAGTCTTGTCTCAGACATTAGAATGAAGCACCATTTGCAACTCAAGCTCCATTCAATGACATTGAATGTTTATCAGTTCCTAAGACTTACCCAAACCAGGCTCTTGCCAATAATGCATATGCAGCATTTTCGAGGCACCTCTGATTTTTTTTTCTCTGAACATTTCACAGGCTTAGTCCTTTTTGATGACAGAGTCTCAGCAGAAACAAAGGAAAAGATGGGACAAAACATGCAGAGGCCACCATTACCAGACATTCCTCAAAGTCTTAAGCTGACAAATTAACCTCCATCCATCCATTATCCAACTCGCTGAATCCAAACACAGGGTCACGGGGGTCTGCTGGAGCCAATCCTAGCCAACACAGGGCACGCACCAATCCCGGGCAGGGTGCCAACTCACCACAGGACACACACAAACACATCCACACACTAGGGCCAATTTAGAATCGCCAATCCACCTAACCTGCATGTCTTTGGAATGTGGGAGAAAACTGGAGCGCCCGGAGGAAACCCATGCAGACACGGGGAGAACATGCAAACTCCACGCAGGGAGGACCCGGGAAGCGAACTGACAAATTAACCTAAACAGCTGAAATTAAAGGATGTGGTAACAGAAAGAACAACATTTTTGGTGTCCTTAGGGAAAAAGGCAAAGAAAGATAGCTGCAATTTTTCAAGAAACCACCAGAACAGTGGACAGATAATCCAACCTTCAACAAATGTTGTGAACTGTCAGCACGAACGATGGTAGTGAACACGCAGCTGAAAGAAGTCTCATGAAAAATTACAATGATGAGGAACATAAACAGTTTATTCTTTGACTGGCTGTAAACCATCACAAAAAGTTTACATCTTCAAAGGCAGTGCTAATATGTTATAGATCAACAAATGTGGAACAGTTGTCTGCTGTTTAGATTACATAAAATGTCTAAATGGAGTGAACTATAAATGCTGTATATATTCATAGATAAACAGATAGATAGATAGATAGATAGATAGATAGATAGATAGATAGATAGATAGATAGATAGATAGATAGATAGATAGATAGATAGATAGATAGATAGATAGATAGATAGATAGATAGATAAGTTAAAATGAGAATCAATAATTTTAAATGATCGGTTTGTCATCATGACTGAAGGGATGAAATGGAAAAAAACGACATCTCTCAAACCTTTTATCAAGTGAATAGATCAGATTTTTTTTCAACTTTTTATAGCCAAGTTTAAAAGGTTAAAAGTGATAGAAATGGCATTAGGTAAAGAAGAAGTTAAAGGTTAAAGCTTGGTCAGGGTAAGGGCATATTTAGAGTGTTCAGCAAATAGCGGTACACAGCACAAACCACAGTGTAAAGCTCACTGAGCTACGCACTTGGAGGAAGTGGCTTAGGGTGGGGATCGCAGCTGATCCCAATATTAGCACACAACAGCACCAGCTTATAAACCAGTTTATGAAAACCCATATCAGTTTCCTGAATCACAAAAAAAGATGCTACCCTCAAAGCAATGCCCAGCACTTCCAGTAAACAACTTTTCACCTCTTGCATTCTCATGAACTAATTAGACACCAGCAAAAATATGAGAGGTCGAACATTCGAGATGACAAAAAAAAAAATGCTTTGTGAACTAAGGCTTAAGTGTCAAGATGGGCAGCACTCTTGGGTGTCATCTTTCTGTTTACTGTGAAAAAGCTGCACATAAAATTCACAACTATATGAATAATGCTAACAGGACATCTCCTACCTGGAACAAGCTGTGAGATTCTCAATGTAAAACTAACAAGTGTCTTTCTATAACAGTGGGAACCTGTTAAAAAGAAAGAAATGAATTCACCATGCGGAAGGATATAAAATGGTAATTCCTCTGCTGCCTCATGGGTACATTGTACGTGTGTGTGGTAGCACTTTATCCCAATGACCGCATACATTTTTTTTTTTTTGAAACACCTGTTTACCTACAACATCCTCAAAAAAGTGCATTTTGGATTACTTGCCAATTCCAAATAAACTCTGCCATTAGTGTGACAGTGTATCTGTGTGTGAGTGGAGTGCAATACCATAAAGGGTCTGTTCTTGTTTTGTTCCTGATGCTACAGAATCTGGTGATGCTGAATTGGATTAGGCGTGTCTGAGAATTCTTTTATGCTATATTATTAATTATATCTGCTTTGAATCATGTATTTCATGGAGAATACAAAGAAGCCAAAATATTCTCCATAAAAGTTATCTCTCTATTATAATAAAAAAATCCTGGGACGAGACGAGACTCTTTCAGAGAAATACTTTCACATCCCGAGAAACGAGACTTTGTGCCAAGAGATTTAACCCCACCCGGGACAAGAACTAAGAGACAAAGAGTAGATGACAAAGTAGAACATCGTAAAGAATTCAAAAACGTTGGCACAATACACATGCAGAGCAGGTTAGTACTAAAATTCAAAGGTCTCAAAAAAATGATAGTAAAGTTCACATTAGCACAAACAAACGAAATTATAACTTGGTGAAATAACGGAACAGCAAAAAGAGATTGAATATATTGTTTGGATTTAAACTTTAAGTCTGAGACTTGTAGATTGTCTAATTTGTGTAGTCATCAGGAAAAAGTAGTGTTTCTTCCCAGTGAAGAGGCGTATCTGCAAGAATTAAAAGTTTTGTTGTTTGGTGAAAGTGAAATCCACATACACGAGTGGCAGAGATGTGAAGTGGCAGGCGCGTAGCGCAGGCTGTGGGAGTTGGCAAGCAAAGCCCCCTAGTTTAATATAAACACAAGTGTAATGAGGAGAACTGTCATGGTGAGAATTATTTCCATTAAGCATGGTGTTCGCTGCCATAGTCATTTGACAGTTCCTATTAGGCTGGATGTTATATTAGCATCGATGAATAATGACCAACAATGTCCAATTGATTTGCTGATGCTGATGTTGCCCTAGATCCAGTATACTGGAAAAATAGCATGGACATGCATTTGTCTTAAAAAATGATATTAGTTTGCTGAAACACAGTTTATATAAAGCCACACTCACTTCCATTCCAAAATCTCAACTGAAAAAAGTCATCTCAATACCCCCTTCCACCAAAAAGCACATACAGTATGAGGGGAGAGAAAACAAATCATGAATTTAACAAAAAAAAAAAAACACCTCTCTTGCAAAAAAGAAGGAAATGACAACCAAAAGACATTTTTACGTCAGTGGGCTGGGCAGCGCATGCGTCTTTTTGCTTTTTCATTCTTCCAGCCTTGAGCTGAACTAAGGCTGAAGAAGAGAGGACAGATGACTGCAGCAGAGATTTTAAATTTGTTAATACTCAAGTACTGGAGATACAAGCTTTTATAACTTAATCACAATGTACATAACAAAAGTGACAGTGTTGCAGGCATACAACAACATACTGTAAATTTCGCTGTGGGAAAATATATAGAACAAGATACTAATTTTTAAAAACTCTCAATCCCAGATAAACATGGTATGCATCTCCACAAGAAGCTAGCACTCACTCACAGACTCGGAGCTAAACATGACAAAAGTCACAAAGACAATAAGGTACAGTACACTGGCAGTGCCAGTAACAAAAAGCAAAAACCACAGAGCTCTTCAACACGAACAGAACAGCACAGTGCAGTACTTACTGGAGAATGATCTGCCCAGCGCTGTAACGAAGGCAAAAAAAGAAAAAGGCTGTGAGTGTCTTGTTGGGGTACATCTAGTTTGGTCCCCAAGAATAAAAAAGGAAACCACCAACTTTAAGGGCTTCCACAGGAGGGAAAGCAAAGTTTGCTTTATATTAGAATTTGATGAAGCACATACACAAAGGAACCCCCAACCTATCACATGTTCACGAGAATTCAAATATTAGTGTTTATTTATTTTTTTTAATTTAAAGCACATACTATATATTTCACCACAAAAGGAATATATAGTCATCCAGTGGCTAAGCCATTAAGAAACAGCCAGTTGTGAGACACAACTATTCTAATAACTAAAATGGAGTTGGGCTGCCCAGCTTTCCTCAAGACCAGGATGTCCCAAAGAGATTCAGCAGAAATTACCAAGGTAGACATCTAGTGAATGGGGCCAGGCAAGCCCAAACTTTATTCAGCAGGACACTGTTCACGTTTAAACTAAAATGAAATCTTAAGTTTTAAACAAGGGTTAAGTTTTTTTTTTAGTGTTAATTCAATCTTAGGCAACAAGTGGTGTTTCAGAGAGCCTAACAGCTGAACTATGCCTTTATGAATGGAATGGGGAGTTTACTTTTCACAGGCTTCTGAACCAAGTATTAAACAGTCACTCCTCACCCAACACTGATTTGAGCAATGAACTTCCTCTTTGAAATAATCTGATTTATGTACTTCACCAGAGGAGAGAAGGCAGGTGAGGAAGACATTCTAATTTTAATATAAAATAACTATGCCATTTACAACAATGGAAACACTGCTAACAGTTAAGTCTGCAGTGGATTAAATGGGCAGCTTTAAAAAAATAAAAAATTCTTAAGTAAGGAGTTGATGAATATATACTGAATTATTTCCTAATAATGCCATTTGCGCTTCAAAATGAAGCTAATTTAATTTTTCATTTAGTAGCAGCAATAGTAATTTACATTTTTAGTGTTCTGCATGATCTGGGGCAGTAAACAGCTTGATGGCCATGCAGTCCTTATTTACTTTATAATAAGGCGGTGCCAATTAATTTACATGTAAACGGAGGGAGTGTGGCTGTTTTGTTGAGGAAAAGAAACAAACCACAAAAACAAAGTTAAAAGAGAAGGGGAAATGCTTATATTACTCTCTCAAATGCACTTTTTGAAAGCTTGCTCTTCTTCAGTGTAAAAACAGCCAGTGTTGCTTTGAAAAAAAAAAAAGAGAAATACACATCTAGAGGTTTTACAGAGGTTTCCAAGAAATGTACTTATTTGTTAACCTCATAGAATATAATCAAGTAAAAAAGAAGATGAAGACAGTATCTTTCAGAGAAAGACAAAATAATAGATCGGTGTTACCATTAATACATTTTAGTAAAGAAATTCTGCAGCTTCACAAAAGCAACAGAGTTCAAAAACATAAAATGTGAGGGGAATGCTGAGCAAAGTAAAGTGTCTGAAAGGAACTAATAATTACCTCTTTTTTTAAAACACTTACCATTGAAACAGTAACTTACCACTTGGAGGTTTGGGCCTTGGAGGCACGTTTTTCTTTGGTGGGAGTGCAGGAGTGTCTTGCTTGCCTCTAAAGGGGTCTTCTGGGAAACTCTGACCGCTGAATGAAGATGTAAATGGATCAGAATGGGGCGTCTGGCTCTGCATGTGAATAAAGAATACGTTTTGCCTAATTGAAAACATGAACATATATCAATATGAAATTCTATTTAGGTATAACAAAATGTAATTATTTCAAGCCAACTCCTATTACTGTCCGTCCATCCATTATCCAACCCGCTATATCCTAACTACAGGGTCACGGGGGTCTGCTGGAGCCAATCCCAGCCAACACAGGGTGCAAGGCAGGAAACTAACCCCGGGCAGAGTGCCAGCCCACCACAGACCCCTATTACTGGAATTACTAAAATTGTTCAGAATGTCACTAGCCCCTTTCAAATTTTTACCATTTATTATATGACACTCTGAAAACACAAACAGATGAGGCTTGTTCAATTTTTATTTATACAAAGTAAGTCGCATAAGCCAAATGAAAATAAAATTTTGATGCAAACTTATATTACAATAATAAAGGAATAGGGTGTTGTACCATGTTAGCCATTATGAATGTAGAGAAAAGCCAAGCAAAATGACACCTTTTATTGGCTAACTAAAAAGATTACAATATGCAAGCTTTCGAGGCAACTCAGGCCCCTTCTTCAGGCAAGATGTAATGATTCCATCTTGCCTGAAGAAAGGGCCTGAGTTGCCTCGAAAGCTTGCATATTGTAATCTTGTTAGTTAGCCAATAAAAGGTGTCATTTTGCTTGGCTTTTCTCTACAATAATAAAGTAAAATATATTACTTAGCTAAGTGAACAATCAGCTTACTAATGCATTTGTAAACTTGCTGAGGTATAACTAATCACCTTACAGATTACACAAAAAAGTAACTGGCCTGTGATCATCTGTGGTGATTTTTAATAATTTAAAATAAAAACGGTTCTAGGGAATTCTGCTACATGGGAGTGGATTTCAAAGCAAACAATCTACTATGGGTGGAAAGGTGCTTTCAAAAGAACTCCCAAGATAAAACTGTAAAGGTGCAAGTGATGAAACGGATTTCAAAAAGATTTCAAACGCATTAACCGTCCCATGTTCCATGGTAAAAACTATCATTAAGAAGTGGCACTTATCAGTCTGTTTCTTTAAAATGGCCTGAACAGTGCAAGTACCAGGAGAAACTTTTTAATGAGCTACAGGCCTATATACCAAAAACTGATCACTGTATGAATATGACAATATCACAAGTAGTCTACAAGCAATGCCTGTACAGGAGGAAAACAAGAAAAGGCCACATAGATTCTTGTTTATGTTCTTCTAAAATACACCCTAACAATTATGAAAAGAAAGTGGAAATTGGTGCGGTGTTAAAAATTAAAACATTTTTTCCAGATTGAAAAATGGCACATACAATATAGTTAAAAGCCAATAAACCTTACTACTTGAAGAACACGATTTCTACAGGAAATACTCTATGATGGCAACATCTTGTTATGGATTTGTTTCTCTTCAGCTGAAGACTGGGGCACTTGTGAAGAAGGAAAGGCGGATGGTGCAAGGTATAGGAAAATTCCTGAAGAAAACCTGCAGTCCTCAGCCAGGAAACTGAAAATGGGAAGATGGCTCACCTTTCAACATGACAATGACATAAAACTCACTGTCAAATAAAACACAAATGAAGAACAGGAAAGAGACTGGCCAAGTAATATCCCCAACCTAAATCCCATAAAATATCTTTGGAATGAGTTAAAGAGGACAGTACATCAACAGTCATCACGTAGTTTGACTGAGTTTGAACAACTGTATAAGGTGGAATGGCCAAACATTTGACCCCTTGGTAATGATTATTAGAGAGGTATTAAAACGTATACCTAAGGCGACAACTGAAGCAAAAGGCGTTAGCTCTGATCAGGGATTTACAGTGCATCCGGAAAGTATTCACAGCGCATCACTTTTTCCACATTTTGTTATGTTACAGCCTTATTCCAAAATGGATTAAATTAATTTTTTTCCTCAGAATTCTACACACAACACCCCATAATGACAATGTGAAAAAAGTTAACTTGAGGTTTTTGCAAATTTATCAAAAATAAAAAATTGAGAAAGCACATGTACATAAGTATTCACAGCCTTTGCCATGAAGCTCAAAATTGAGCTCAGGTGTATCCTGTTTCCCCTGATCATCCTTGAGATGTTTCTGCAGCTTAATTGGAGTCCACGTATGGTAAATTTAGTTGATTGGACATGATTTGGAAAGGCACACACCTGTCTATATAAGGTCCCACAGTTGGCAGTTCATGTCAGAGCACAAACCAAGCATGAAGTCAAAGGAATTATCTGTAGACCTCCGAGACAGGATTGTCTCGAGGCACAAATCTGGGGAAGATTACAGAAAAATTTCTGCTGCTTTGAAGGTCCCAATGAGCACAGTGGCCTCCATCATCCGTAAGTGGAAGAAGTTCGAAACCACCAGGACTCTTCCTAGAGCTGGCCGGCCATCTAAACTGAGCGATCAAGGGAGAAAGGCCTTAGTCAGGGAGGTGACCAAGAACCCATTGGTCACTCTGTCACAGCTCCAGAGGTCCTCTATGGAGAGAGGAGAACCTTCCAGAAGGACAACCATCTCTGCAGCAATCCACCAATCAGGCCTGTATGATAGAGTGTCCAGACGGAAGCCACTCCTTAGTAAAAGACACATGGCAGCCCGCCTGGAGTTTGCCAAAAGGCACCTGAAGGACTCTCAGACCATTAGAAAGAAAATTCTCTGGTCTGATGAGACAAAGATTGAACTCTTTGGTGTGAATGCCAGGCATCACGTTTGGAGGAAACCAGGCACCGCTCATCACCAGGCCAATACCATCCCTACAGTGAAGCATGGTGGTGGCAGCATCATGCTGTGGGGATGTTTTTCAGCGGCAGGGACTGGGAGACTAGTCAGGATAAAGGGAAAGATGACTGCAGCAATGTACAGAGACATCCTGAATGAAAACCTGCACCAGAGCGCTCTTGACCTCAGACTGGGGCAACGGTTCATCTTTCAGCAGGACAACGACCCTAAGCACACAGCCAAGACATCAAAGGAGTGGCTTCAGGACAACTCTGTGAATGTCCTTGAGTGGCCCAGCCAGAGCCCAGACTTGAATCCGATTGAACATCTCTGGAGAGATCTTAAAATGGCTGCGCACCGACACTTCCCATCCAACCTGATGGAGCTTGAGAGGTGCTGCAAAGAGGAATGGGCAAAACTGGTCAAGGATAGGTGTGCCAAGCTTGTGGCATCATATTCAAAAAGGCTTGAGGCTGTAATTGCTGCCAAAGGTGCATCGACAAAGCATTGAGCAAAGGCCGTGAATACTTATGTACATGTGATTTCTCATTTTTTTTATTTTTAATAAATTTGCAAAAACCTCAAGTAAACGTTTTTCACGTTGTCATTATGGGGTGTTGTGTGTAGAATTCTGAGGAAAAAAATGAATTTAATCCATTCTGGAATAAGGCTGTAACATAACAAAATGTGGAAAAAGTGATGCGCTGTGAATATTTTCCGGATGCACTGTATACCCACAGAGTCAGTTATACAAATGATAAAATTCACTCTGACACACAATTTATTCTCATTTGGACAAGACTTCGACTGGCAACAAATAGGGACTGGACAACAAATAGGGACTGGACTGGAATGGACTGTCAGTTTGCACCTCACTATGCAAGTTTATTTACGGCAAAACTGGAGGAAGATTTTATGTCAAAGTGCATCTTACAACCAATGTTGTATCTCCGCTACGTAGATGACATCTTCATAATCTGGACTGCTAGTAAGAAGGTCCTCCTCCATTTTCATAATGAATATAATTCTTTGCACCCCAACACAAAGCTGAAGCTTAATTTTTCAAAAACAGAAGTCAGCTTTCTTGATAACACCCTTGTAACCTGTTTTTCACAAATTGACTGACAGATAGACTTACCTGAGAAGTGATGGCTTCCACCCCAAGCATATAAGGCACTCCATTATTTTCAACCAAGCAATATGTTATAACCATATTTGCTCAGACACGACAGACCGGGATAAACAACTGCAGGAGCTTAGACAAGAATTCATCAGGTAAAGTTATGTCCCCAAAACAACAGACACTCAAATAAGTAGAGCTACTACCATTCCCAGAAACAACCTTCTGGAACATAAAAACAAAGACAACAAGAACTACATTCCCCTTGTTGTCACCTATAACCAACATCTTGAAGCACTTCGAACAATTATTAAAAAAAAAAAAATTCTGCCAAAGCTAAACGCTGAAAAATCTATTTCCAGTACCTCTCCTCCTAGCATACAGACAACTGCCAAACCTGCAGCAACTAATTGTCCAACGCTTCCTAAGTGAACCAACAGAAAATGGCACATGTCCCTGCCAACAGAAAAGTTGTAAAATGTGTGCTCAGATTTATAATGCAGACCATGTAGTCGTGCCACACTGCCGACTAGAACATCGCATAAAGAGATAATTTTCCTGCAGATCATCTAATGTGGTCTACCTAATTCTCTTTATGAAATGTCTTGACACTGTACTCTATGTGGGAGAAACTGGACAAACACTCCACCAAAGAATGAACTTACATAGCTTCCATATTAATCATGGCAATAGGGATGTTCCTGTAGCAGCCCACTTCAACAGCCATGGACACTGTGAGAGGGACTTTAAAGTCCCAGTGCTCATGGGCAACTTCAGAACACAGCAAGAGAGAAAAGAATGGGAAGTTAAACTCATGCTAAAATTAAACACATTACAACATGGTTTAAATAGAGACAAAAGAGTTTTATGGCCAGATATGAGGAATGTTTGCATCTCTTGGAGTGACACAGACAACCTGACTACAGACCCACATTGTATAGAAAAACTCATCAGAAACTTCAAAAGACTTTGTTGGACAGTTATCTTAACCAAAGATCTTGATAATACATTGTTCTCCTCTCTTGCTAAAATAATCTTTGCCTGAAGAAGTCTATTATTTTTTTACATCTATGATGTCTCACTTAAAGGTTTTCCAATGTTGTCTCTCTCCTGGTATATATGTAAGCACAGGGAATTCCAGTTTCTGTATTACATCTTGCCTGAAGGGGCCTGAGTTGCCTCGAAATCTTGCAAATTATAATATTTCTAAGTTAGCTAATAAAAGGTGTCATTTTGCTTGACTTCTCACTACATCTTTATGTTAAGAAAGTGGTGTAATAAACTGAGAAAACAGAATCGGAGAAGTCATGATGTGCGTTTAGACAAAGAGCAAGACTGACAGCGAGATTGCTTTAAGTGCAGCAGCTTACATTATCAATTGGAAAAAGATAACGAACAATTTGAAACTGCTTCTAAGTAAACAATAGGCTTGTTAGCTTAAAAGCAAAATGTATCTTTCAGTTATAAACCTGTTAATATGTTAGTCTTGCGTCTTCTTGATAAACAACTAATGAACATTAGATACATTATCGGCTTTTTTTTTTTTAATGATTTGCACTGTGTTTATTATTATTTATTTCTGTGTGTCATACAGTATACGTTTTATTAAGAAACAAATACTACTACATAATAAAAAAAGTAAACCTTAATTTATAATTACACCTCAAGAATTCTGAATGTCTAGCTGATACACTGAAGAAAAAAAACATACCTTTAAAATACAGTAAATGTACATTTTAAGAGCAATTAATGATTAATAATGATAACAATCTATAAGTACATGTATATTTACATTTAAGCAATGTTTTGTTACCAATATGAAATGAGTAGTAATTAATTGTTTGTTTTTTTTTGTTAAAACAATTGTGAAAACTTTTTTAATTAAGCCTTTCTTCAAATAGGTACATTACAGACAAAAACAAACAATATGACAGCTTGTAATTATAAAAACGATTTTATTTTCTTTTATGCAATATGTATTATGGATACATATTTTTGCATATATTTTATTAGTTAAAGTATGTATTTTAAGGAAATTTAATTTATTTTAGTATTTTTGTTTTGTTAATAAAAAATAAACAGTGAACACTTGTGGTCTATAGTTTAATTACAAAAATACCAAAAGTATCACTTTAATATAGAACATAAGGCTTCTATGTGTCCGGTTATGGAGGAGCTTAGTGTAAAATGATTTTAAAGGGATTAAGAAAAAAAAAAGAAAAAAGAAAAAAAAAGTCGGAATCGGCCAATCAAGTAACTTGAAATCAGTGCTCGGTACAAGTCTTAAAAAATATGATTGGAGAATCCGTACTTGGTACTCAACGATAACACAGCAACAAGTACTTTCTGCAGTTCAGAGAAAATATTCAGTATTCAAAGACATGACTGGATATTTATTTAATTAAGTGGCACGCATCACTAACAGCAGGACTGACTCAAATTAAGAAATCAGCCGAGCATTAGAATCACTTTGACAAGAATAGGCCATTCAGCCAAACAATCTCTAACATCTTATTTATGTAAATCCTACAAAAACATTCATGTCATGTTCTAACAGTCCCATCCCACTACCACACTACTTGATAATGAACTACATGTGTCTATGGTTCAATTGTTTGTGTGAAATCTATCCCAAAAAACTTTCCACCTGTTTCCCAGTGATCTTGTTTAATAACTTTTTGAAAGTAACAGCAGGGCCCATCGTACCAATTCCCTTCATAACTTAACTCTTAACCTCCATTTACTTGAACTAAAAAGGCAATCTTTACTCACAGTTCATACCATTCAATACAAGAATCAGCTCAATTGTTCTTCTCTGCACCTGTTAGGAATCTTTGGTAATTTGGAGACCAAACTGCAAACATTACTACAGGTAAGGCCTTAGAAGTGTATTATATAGATTTAGCATAACCTCTATTGACTTGTAGTTGGTATTTCAGAATATATTACCTAACATCCTATCAGCCTTTTTAGTTATCTCTACACACTGTCTGGAAGTTGATAGTGAAGAGTCCACTATTAGTGACAAGTCAATCGGAAGGTTGCCGGTTCGAATCCCGTCAATGCCATTAGGGACTCTGCTCTGTTGGGCCCTTAAGCAAGGCCCTTAACCTGCAATTGCTGAGCGCTTTGAGTAGTGAGAAAAGCGCTATATAAATGCAAAAAATTATTATTAATTATTAAACCTTCCATTGTGTATTCAAATCTAATATTTTTATTTCCTACATGCAGTACGAGGGAGTACCCAAAAAATAACCGGAATTGAAAAAAAAAAATTGTTTTAATAATTTACAAACTTTAGTCTCCTTCAAAATATGTGAATACCTTCCATTTGAATGAACGCACTTGTCCCAACGTTTTTCCCACTGGTGGAAACATTTTTGGAATTGCTGAACAACGACAACATTGTCCAATGCCTGCAGCGATTTTTCTTTGACTTCCTCCATGGTACAAAAACGATTTCCATTGAGTTCTTTTTTCATATGCGGGAACAAGAAAAAGTCACACAGGGCAAGATCGAGTGACATTTCCCCTCGTTTGAAACGCAAAACCACTCGTAGACCTGTGTTTTACTGAAAGCTTCCTCTTTAAACGCAGTTTCAAGCATCACTACTGTTTCAGCAGCTGTTTTCTCCAAGAGAAAACAAAATTTATCACAAAAATCGCAGAACACGTTTAATAAGCACCAAAAAAACTGACATGGAATACCATACGAACAATACAGAGCAATGCCACTTGGCAGAATGCCACAGAATACTGTAAGTATGCTACACCTAGTGGTGAAATTTACAACTAAGTCTAGATTGTGAGCCAGGTACAGATTCCGGTTATTTTTGGGTACCCCCTCGTATTTTGCTACAAATCTGCCAAGGATTCATGTCTTCCATTATAGTTTTCTATCATTTAGCTTGCTTTTTCCATTTTCATCAAGATAACTTTTACATATTAAAAAGAGAGGTTCTCTTGATCCTAAGAGAAACACTTTTAATATCACCTAATTCTGGTAAGGTTCCTCACGAAACAGCCCTTTACTTCCTGTGTTTAAACCAATGCTGCATCCATCTACAACTGAACCTTGAACTCCCATTTCTTTTAGTATGATTTCTAGCTTTAACAAAAACTTTCTGAAAATCAAGATAAATAATACATGCACACCTCTGATTGAATGCTTTTGTTGCGGGAATAAAATTAATTAAAACCTGAAATGTCAACCTATGGCAGTCATAGCTTTTCAATGATGTCTACCCATAACACAGAAATTGTACACAGCAATGTTATTATACATATAAAATCACAGCTGGTATCATATAAACTTTTTTCTAAATTGCATATTCATAATATACACTGATCCAAAGCATTTCTGTACATTTTTAGAACATTAGCACCAGCAGATTATGTGACTCATCCAGTACCATACATTGTGTCATTGATAGAAACTGAATATGTAACTTTTTGTTTTACTCAACTCTGGAGACAGACAGAGTACTAATTTCAGTATACATATATCAATGTATTTAGAAAATATTTATTAATCAATTCCCACAATACTAGTGGTAAAAGCATAAGAAATTATATAGCCTGCAAAGTGTGCATATGAGAAAGTCATATAAGAATAGTTCACATTCATGCAAAAGATGCTTTTCACAGCTTTAAGATGCATACGGAAACTGGGATTTCCCGCAACTAAATTAGTGATGCCCCCAGATAACAGCAGCATTCATGAACATTTAAGAACAGAATATTCACAGGCCAAACAATCCTTTAACAAGTATGTATTTTGATAACACTTTTATTCAAAGTGACACTGAAATCATAAGTTAGAGGTAAAAATGTTTCTACACTTTTACAAATGGAGTACTGGAAGGTTATTAGTTTACAAATAACTAGAATCAAAATTCTCTAAAAGAAAAGAAAAAAATTCTTAGCACTGTTTTGCACATTTTTGCGGATTAAGTGGGTGAGTGGAACCAAAAGATTATGTTCTTAATTGGCGAATGTTACACACATTTTTTAAATGTGTTATATACCTGTTACAAAATATGTCAGAGTTACACTAATGAATATGCTAACTCTTTACAAGGATATATAAAGTAAAACCTCTAAATCAGTGATTCTCAAACCTTTCAACTTATTAAAAAAAAAAAAAAAAACAAGTCTCAGTCATCGTCTTCTATTGTAGGCTCCCAGTAGAATTTGTTTCAGGTTAGATGACTCTGTAGATCAGCGTTATAAAATGTTTTTGAGCTTTTCTACCTTATATTCAAACTGCAAAAACCTAATTATAAAACTCAAAAATTTAACGACTCTTTCTGTTCTTGCAGGTATTATTTGAAAAGAAACCACAGAAGAAATTGGCATACATGAATAATAACAACCAAACAACCAATACCTCTCCACCACACCCAACATATACAAAATACAACGAAATACTGCAGCAGTATGGTTTCATGTCAAGTAAGAGCACCACAGATGCAATGTTTGCTCTGAGGGTGTTGATGGAGAAGTACAGAGAAGGCCAGAAAGAGTTGCATTGTATCTTTGTGGACCTGGAGAAAGTATATGACAGGGTGCCTAGAGAGGAATTATGGTATTGTATGAGGAAGTCGGGAGTGGCAGAAAAGTACGTAAGAGTCCATCCATCCATCGTCTCCCGCTTATCCGAGGTCGGGTCGCGGGGGCAGCAGCTTGAGCAGAGATGCCCAGACTTCCCTCTCCCCGGCCACTTCTTCTAGCTCTTCCGGGAGAATCCCAAGGCGTTCCCAGGCCAGTCGAGAGACATAGTCCCTCCAACGTGTCCTGGGTCTTCCCCGGGGCCTCCTCCCAGTTAGACGTGCCCGGAACACCTCACCAGGGAGGCGTCCAGGAGGCATCCTGATCAGATGCCCGAGCCACCTCATCTGACTCCTCTCGATGCGGAGGAGCAGCGGCTCTACTCTGAGCCCCTCCCGGATGACTGAGCTTCTCACCCTATCTTTAAGGGAAAGCCCGGACACCCTGCGGAGGAAACTCATTTCAGCCGCTTGTATTCGCGATCTCGTTCTTTCGGTCACTACCCATAGTTCATGACCATAGGTGAGGGTAGGAACATAGATCGACTGGTAAATTGTGAGCTTCGCCTTGCGGCTCTGCTCCTTTTTCACCACGACAGACCGATGCAACGCCCGCATTACTGCGGATGCCGCACCGATCCGCCTATCGATCTTACGCTCCATTCTTCCCTCACTCGTGAACAAGACCCCGAGATACTTGAACTCCTCCACTTGGGGCAGGATCTCGCTACCAACCCTGAGAGGGCACTCCACCCTTTTCCGGCTGAGGACCATGGTCTCGGATTTGGAGGTGCTGATTCTCATCCCAGCCGCTTCACACTCGGCTGCGAACCGATCCAGAGAGAGCTGAAGATCACGGCCTGACGAAGCAAACAGGACAACATCATCTGCAAAAAGCCGTGACCCAATCCTGAGCCCACCAAACCGGACCCCCTCAACGCCCTGGCTGCGCCTAGAAATTCTGTCCATAAAAGTTACGAACAGAATCGGTGACAAAGGGCAGCCCTGGCGGAGTCCAACTCTCATTGGAAATGGGTTCGACTTACTGCCGGCAATGCGGACCAGGCTCTGGCAACGATCGTACAGGGACCGAACAGCCCTTATCAAGGGGGCCGGTACCCCATTCTCTTGGAGTACCCCCCACAGGATTCCCAGAGGGACACGGTCGAATGCCTTTTCCAAGTCCACAAAACACATGTAGACTGGTTGGCCAAACTCCCATGCACCCTCCAGGACCCTGCTAAGGGTATAGAGCTGGTCCACTGTTCCGCGACCAGGACGAAAACCACACTGTTCCTCCTGAATCCGAGGCTCGACTATCCGACGGACCCTCCTCTCCAGGACCCCTGAATAGACTTTTCCAGGGAGGCTGAGGAGTGTGATCCCTCTGTAGTTGGAACACACCCTCCGATCCCCCTTCTTAAAGAGGGGGACCACCACCCCGGTCTGCCAATCCAGAGGCACTGTCCCTGATGTCCATGCGATGTTGCAGAGGCGTGTCAACCAAGACAGTCCTACAACATCCAGAGCCTTGAGGAACTCCGGGCGTATCTCATCCACCCCCGGGGCCCTGCCACCAAGGAGTTTATTGACCACCTTGGTGACCTCAGTCCCAGAGATGGGGGAGCCCACCTCTGAGTCCCCAGGCTCTGCTTCCTCATTGGAAGGCATGTTAATGGGATTGAGGAGGTCTTCGAAGTACTCCCCCCACCGACCCACAACGTCCCGAGTCGAGGTCAGCAGCGCACCATCCCCACCATATACAGTGTTGACACTGCACTGCTTCCCCTTCCTGAGATGCCGGATGGTGGACCAGAATCTCCTCGAAGCCGTCCGAAAGTCGTTCTCCATGGCCTCCCCAAACTCCTCCCACGCCCGAGTTTTTGCCTCAGCAACCACCAAAGCCGCATTCCGCTTGGCCTGCCGGTACCTATCAGCTGCCTCCAGGGTCCCACAGGACAAAAGGGACCGGTAGGACTCCTTCTTCAGCTTGACGGTATCCTTCATCGCCGGTGTCCACCAACGGGTTCGGGGATTGCCGCCACGACAGGCACCGACCACCTTACGGCCACAGCTCCGGTCAGCTGCCTCAACAATAGAGGCACGGAACATGGCCCATTCGGACTCAATGTCCCCCACCTCCCTCGGGATGTGGTCGAAGTTCTGCCGGAGGTGGTAGTTGAAGCTACTTCTGACAGGGGGCTCTGCCAGACGTTCCCAGCAGACCCTCACAACACGTTTGGGCCTACCACGCCTGACCGGCATCTTCCCCCACCATCGAAGCCAACTCACCACCAGGTGGTGATCAGTTGACAGCTCCGCCCCTCTCTTCACCCGAGTGTCCAAGACATGTGGCCGCAAGTCCGACGACACGACCACAAAGTCGATCATCGAACTGAGGCCTAGGGTGTCCTGGTGCCAAGTGCACATATGAACACCCCTATGCTTGAACACGGTGTTCGTTATGGACAATCCGTGACGAGCACAGAAGTCCAATAACAAAACACCGCTCGGGTTCAGATCGGGGGGGCCATTCCTCCCAATCACACCCTTCCAGGTCTCACTGTCATTGCCCACGTGAGCATTGAAGTCTCCCAGCAGAACGAGGGAGTCCCCAGAAGGTATGCCCTCTAGCACCCCCTCCAGGGACTCCAAAAAGGGTGGGTACTCCGAACTGCTGTTCGGTGCATACGCACAAACAACAGTTAGGACCCGTCCCCCCACCCGAAGGCGAAGGGAGGCTACCCTCTCGTCCACCGGGGTAAACCCCAATGTACAGGCTCCAAGTCGGGGGGCAATAAGTATACCCACACCCGCTCGGCGCCTCTCACCGGGGGCAACTCCAGAGTGGTAGAGAGTCCAGCCCCTCTCAAGGAGATTGGTTCCAGAGTCCAAGCTGTGCGTCGAGGTGAGTCCGACTATATCTAGCCGGAACCTCTCAAATTCGCGCACTAGCTCAGGCTCCTTCCCCTTCAGAGAGGTGACATTCCACGTCCCAAGAGCCAGCTTCTGTAGCCGAGGATCGGACCACCAAGGTCCCCGCCTTCGGCCACCACCCAACTCACACTGCACCTGACCTCCTTGGCCCCTCCCATAGGTGGTGAGCCCATGGGAAGGGGGACCCATATTGCCTCTTCGGGCTGTGCCCGGCCGAGCCCCATGGGTGCAGGCCCGGCCACCAGGCGCTCGCCATCGAGCCCCACCTCCAGGCCTGGCTCCAGAGTGGGGCCCCGGTGACCCGCGTCCGGGCAAGGGAAAACGCCGTCCAAAATTGTTTTCCATCATAGGAGGTTTGTTTAAACCGCTCTTTGTCTCATCCCTCACCTAGGACCAGTTTGCCTTGGGTGGCCCTACCAGGGGCATAAAGCCCCGGACAACAGAGCTCCTAGGATCATTGGGACACGCAAACCCCTCCACCATGATATGGTGGCGATTAAAGGAGGGGACGTAAGAGTGGTACAGGATATGTACGAGGGAAGTGTGACAGTGGTGAGGTCTGCGGTAGGAGTAACAGATGCATTCAATGTGGAGGTGGGATTACATCAGGGATCAGCTCTGAGCCCTTTATTATTTGCAATGGTGATAGACAGGTTGACAGACAAGATTAGACAGGAGTTCTCATGGACTATGATGTTTGCTGATGACATTGTGATCTGTAGCAAGAGTAAGGAGCAGGTCGAGGAGACACTGGAGAGGTGGAGATCTGCTCTAGAGAGGAAAGGAATGAAGGTCAGTAGGAACACCAACAGAATACATGTGTGTGAATGAGAGGAAGGTCAGTGAAATGGTGAGGATGCAGGGAGCAGAGCTGGCAAAAGTGGAGGAGTTTAAATACATGGGATCAACAGTTCAGAGTAACGGGGATTGTGAAAGAGAGGTGAAAAAGTGAATGCAAGCAGGGTGGAATGGATGGAGAAGAGTGTCAGGAGTGATTTGTGACAGACGAGTATCAGCAAGAGTGAAAGGGAAGGTCTACAGGACGGTAGTGAGACAAGCTATGTTATATGGGTTGGAAAAGGTGGCACTGACCAGAAAGCAGGAGACAGAGCTGGAGGTAGCAGAGTTAAAGATGCTAAGATTTGCATTGGGTGTGACGAGGATGGACAGGATTAGGAATGAGGATATTAGAGGGTCAGCTCAGGTTGGACGGTTGAGAGACAAAGTTAGAGAGGCAAGATTGCATTGGTTTGGACATGTGCAGAGGAGAGATGCTGGGTATATTGGGAAAAGGATGTTAACGATAGAGCTGCAGGTAAGAGGAAAAAAGGAAGACCTAAGAGAAGGTTTATGGATGTGGTGAGAGAGGACATGCAGGTGATGGGTGTGACAGAGCAAGATGTAGAAGACAGGAAGATATGGAAAGAGATGATCCGCTGTGGCAACCCCTAACAGAAGCAGCCGAAAGAAGAAGACGACAACTCCACAACACAAAGCTACTAAGTACAAAGTAACCATCTGTGTTGACCAGTATGAAACAAATACAAAAGATGAGTATAGTTACACTATTCTTCAGAATATTAGAAAAATTTTGATGAGAGAAGGCCAATTGGCTCAACAAACTCATCAATCACCTTGATTGTCCAAAATAACATCAAGTTGAGATTTAAACACAAATCTCAACTAAATGTTATTTTGGACAATTACCTTTTCAATACCTACTGTTCCTCACTTTGATGTCAGTTTAACGTATTCATCTTTTAAAATAGCTAAACAGTTAAAATGTATGTCATATTTATCCTAAATTGTGCTCATACTCAGAAAGCTAAGAGTTCACACGGGTGCCTGCATTTGTTGTCTGCAACTAGCTACACTGCCATTGACGGACATCCTCAACCCATTAATAAAACCAAAAATTTAACCACTCCTTCTGTTCTTGAAGAATATTATATGAAAAGAAACCACAGAAAAAAATGGGCATACATGTATAATATCAACCGAACAACTAGTGCTCTCTGCCACACCCAGTGTATACTACATACAACAAAATGCTCCACAAGACAAAGTCGCACAGAAGAAAATGACTATTTGTGTTGACCAGTATGAAAGAAATATGAAAATTAAACATAGTCACATTGTTCATTCAAATATTAGAACAATTGTAACAAGTTAAAGCCATTCACCATCCAAAATATATATATATATATATATAATTCTTGGAGCTTTTTTAATTTCATAATTAAGGATAACAGTTGTAGCGGAAAGCTGAAAAAGAGATAACGTGAACATACACAATATGAATAAAAGAAACACCCTCTTGCACTAACTCCTCAGCAAAGTGGTGGGTAGAGTGGTGGCTCTGAGGTTAAGGATCTGCGCTGGTATCCAGAAGGTTGCTGGTTCGAATCCCTGTCACTGCCAAAAGAGATCCTACTCTGTTGGGCCCTTGAGCAAGACCCTTAACCTGTAATTGCTCCAGGGGCGCTGTACAATTGCTGACCCTGCGCTCTGACCCCAAGGGGTATGCGAAAACTAACAAATTCCTAATACAAGAAATTGTATAAGGCGAAATAAAGAACCAAAAAAAAAAAAGAGGGCCAAATCCCTTATGAAAGTTTACTTGGATCGGATTATAGTAAATACTAAACAAAAAAGAGGAGGATCACCAGGATGACCAGATTGTACAAAATGAGGAACTCTGTTGTTAATGGAAACTTAATGCATGTCACTTTCTAACACTGGACATGACAGCCTAATCTTTCCTTTGTATTCATGGCACCTCAATACCCTAAGAGCCCTTTATCACTGCAGTAAGGAGCAAGCCTTGAAAATTATTATATGCTCATTTTTGGTCAAGGAAACTGTAAACTGCTCTTAAGGTTTATCAATGCTAAATAATTGTGTTACTGCTTACTAAAAGCCAAAGACAACACTTTGAAAAAGGATCATTTTCATTTCAAAAAAGAGTTTACCTTTTGAAGAACATTTTTTGAACTGACTTAAACGTTTTTATTTTAATAAAATGCCTATGAATATTTTAAATATCCTATGCTTGCATTAATTTTCAAAGCAAATTGTTAGCAATTCAGAATTTTTCATGTGTCATACTGAGAATAAAGACATTTTAAAGAGGCGCACCATTTTAGTTTGAACAGTTTAAAAAGGCTGCACCTGTTGATATACGTTTTACAGAGTTATTCAATAGCTTAAATGCTGCATAATTTTTAAAAATTTTTTCTTAGTCTTTTAAAGCTTCCAAGTTTATCTTCTTACAACAAAGCAATATTGTGAGACATTGAAATTATATGCCTTTTTTATTATTTTTTAATTAGATCAATTTAAGATAACAAGAATGCTGTGAAATAAGTTGTATGGAACGGCATTGCAGTATAAAAGGTTCAACACATAGCTAATCCTTATAACAGAGTAATATGAAATGTCTTCAGCTGCAACAGTTATACAGTATGCTATGCTACAATAATACATTTTCAGTCTGGATTTATTGGTGAGACTGATGGTCCTTCTCTAGTTATAACTCTGACTTCAAGGTAAGGCACTGTAGTTATTTTAGATATGGCAGGCACTCGAGGGCTGATGGCCACTCCAGCTGAGTGAGCTGGGAGCTGGAGTGGCTGGAACGCTGCTCAGTTGGAGCGACTCATCAAAGAGAGGCAGCACAACTGCAGGGGAGTGAGAGGCTCAAAGAGGCAATTTGTGGGTAGTGCAATGGACCACAGGGATGAAAGCCTGACAACGGGAGGCTTGATGGGGTGTCCTGCCAGGAGCCAGAGAGAGATACAAGGGCCTGAGAAAGGGGCAATGTGGAAGGATGGTTGAACTACAAGATGAGGCACCTCCTTCTCTGCAAGGACCAGTTAGGGTTACGTCAAGGAGACGTCAGCTTTTAAGGAGTGCACCCGGGTTCACGGTTTTTAAGGACAGTTTCCTGCCATGTTTATAATCTCATTTGTTTTAAAGGATCATTTATTTATGGAAATTTTTGCAATGCACAATTATTGGGGCACTGTCTGTTTAACTGTTTTTAATAAAAGCACTGAGCACCTTCTGCACCGACCCCTTCCAATGCATTGTGTGTTTGTCCATATCCACAGGCTCATCCCGGTCATGACTATTAACAGTGTCAGGTTCAAAAGGCTCCCAAAACAGAAGTGGGAACATGGAGCTGACCCGCACCATCACAACCATCTAGCCCAGCAGTTCTCAAACTGGGGTCCGCGGTCCCAAAGCGGTTTCGGTGGGACCGTGAGAAATAATTGCATATTTATACTATTTATATTTTTATAATTATTAACCTTTACCATCCGAGGGGAAGTAAGTGTCTGAGCTCTGTCGTTTCCCCCACCACCTAGACCCGACCACTAATCCGCTGTTCCGTTATTCGCTGCCACCGCATTGTTTTCCCACCGTTATCGCTCGGCACAAACCAGCCCTTATTATTTTTATCATAATCAAAAATTACTGCGGTGGGTTGGCACCCTGCCCAGGATTGGTTCCCTGCCTTGTGCCCTGTGTTGGCTGGGATTGGCTCCAGCAGACCCCCGTGACCCTGTGTTCGGATTCAGCGGGTTGGAAAATGGATGGATGGATAATCAAAAATTATCGATTCTTTCGTAGAATCAAAACACTCGCGAAAAGTTTTCGTATATTTTAGAAGCAAATAAGAGTGCTAAAGGTGGATACAGATAATCAACAAACAACATATTTTACATTTTTTGTGTTTTTAAGTAGTGAAATTGTCCGCTTGATGCAAATGGTTAAGACAAAGCAGATGCATCCTTCCCATTAAAAGTTTAACTTAAATTTAACAACTAAGATGTACGTAATATTTTCTGAATAAATAATTGTTTGTCAAAAAATGTTTTATTCACAGCAGCCTGTACCTACGCAGTGCCGCACAGTGGGTATGTAGCACCCTTGTGCAAAGTATTTGGTGCCCCCAATTTTCTTGAAATAATATTGATTTTTTAATTTTTAATAAAAGGGTCCGCGAGCCATCGAACAATTTTTAAAGGGACCGCCACGCAAGAAATTCTAAAGAAGTTTGAGAACCGCTGATCTAGCCGAATAAGATGGACAGATTTTTGGACATAATGGCCTGGTTCATGTCCCAACTGTCTGAATGTACTAACTGTATGGAAATAATCAATTTTTTTATGTGTTTATTACTCTGAATACTGAATTCCAGTAAATAAATCACATCAACTAAGTCCTCCTATTTTAAATCCCAGCATGCTTACCTTTGACATTTGGCTAAAGTCAGCAAATCCACCTGTGCTTCCAAAGGTGCTGCTTCCAAAAGGGTCAATTGTTCCAAATGGATCTATGGGGATGAAAAATAGGAAATTCAATTTTAACCAGTCGGGATGAAAAATAGGAAATTCAATTTTAACCAGTCTAAGATGAATATTTCCCCCTCGTAAACTTCCAAGGTGAATGGTCAGAAAACATAGTGCTGCAAAACCTGCTCTGCCTGAAATAAGTGCTTGTGAGACTGAAAAATCCAACAAGATCAACTTTGCGCTGGATGCTTTTTTACTATATTTGATTGGGTATAGAGGATGGGTAATCTGTTGTCAAAAATAAGTTAAGAGATGTAAACATGTGTAATATCACCTTTATTATCATTTTTTTCAGGAGAGGTCTAAAATTAAGATTAAAAGCAATATATGCTTTAAAGCTCGTAATATAGAAAGGTAAAATTTTGGTTAGACAATCAATCAATGTCCAGTGTCCAGAATAGCTTGTATAATGAACATGAGACCAGATATCTGTACAAGACACTCCGCAAGTGAATACTCTGACACAAGCTGATTTGTGTGGATAAGAATTTGAGACCTGAGTGAAGGTTTGGGGCATTAAAAATAAACAATACATTTTCATAAGATTTGAAATCCCAACATGCAAATAATTTTGTCATCACAAAATCTTTGATGAAGAAAGACATACAGAATATGAGTATGCTCTCCAATGAAAAATATCTGTTCTTGAACAAGGCCATCTACACTTTCTTAAGTCAAGCCATCGGTAAAGTAAAGTAAGGTTTAAGGTGAACTAAGAAATGGTATACACACAGAGACGTTTTTTTCAGTGCTCATTTTAAAAACATACTTATCAAACACCAGCTTCCTCTTTTTCCCCTTAGGCAGTACCACAATGTATAAAAAATTTTTTATCATACCATTCTAACTCAAGAATTTAATTTTAATATGTTATCTATAAAAAAATTAGCTCTATAATTTGTCAACCAATATAGAAAATTGGCATGTTTTGCTGGTGAACGTATACATTTTCTTATTGCTGTTTTGCAGTTAACTTAAAATAACTTGACAAGAATTATAATACTATCCAATACAATATTACCAATTTTAAATGACCAACGCGCAGCACGACAAGCAGAACACGCAGCTGGGCAGCAGCAAGCCAGCAGCTGATCCGACCGCATCTCCTTAGCGTGTGTTTATCTCCCCCTTCACAAAGTGAGTGACAGAGACGTGAAGTGGCTGGCGCCCTGGGGGTGGGCGAGCGAAGCGAGCAGGGGGCTAGGCCGCCTAGTCTTAAAATATAGAGCTTATAGAGTTCTACAACTAGTACTGAAATGTTTAAAACTAGATGGCTGCAAGGTCTTACAGTACACAGCCATGTCCATCTCATTGCAGAGATGCTTAATAGACTTGAGACCTAGGGACTGTGTAGGCAAATGAAACAAGATAAACTCTTTTTCATGTTCCCAAGACCATTTAGTGACAATGACGGCCCTTTGACAGGGTACATTATCATGTTGGAAGTGCTTATCCGAGACTGGATAAACTGTAACCATGAAGGGATGAACTCGGGCAGCAAATAAGTTAAGTTTTAAATCTATCTATTATAATAAAAAAATCCTGGGATGAGATGAGACTTTTTAGCCTGGTATGAGACAAGAATTTTTCAGAGAGATACTTTCACATCCCGCAAGATGAGACTTTGTGCCAAGAGATTTAACCACTCCTGGGGCTGGAAATAAAAGACAAAGAGTAGATGACAAAGTAGAACGTCGTAAAGAATTAAAAAATGTTAGCGCAGTATACATGCAGAGCAGGTTAAAGATAATGAAACTACTAAAATTTTGAAAGTCTCAAAAAAAAATAGTAAAAATCACATTAGCGCAAACAAACGGAAATTATTACTCTGTGAAATAATGGAACTGCGAAAACAGATCGAATATATTGTTCAAATTTAAAATTTAAGTCAGAGACTTGTAGATAGTCTAATTCGTGTTGCCATCAGGAAAAAGTAGTGTTTCTTCCCAATGAAGAGGCGTATCCGCAAGAATTAAAAGATCTGTTGACTGGTGAAAGTGAAATCTACATGCGCAAGTGGCAAAGACGCCACGTGGCTGGCATGTAGTGCAGGCCAGAGGGGGGTTGGGGGGTTGGAGGGGGGATGGTTACTACTACCCCCTAGTAGTGTCAAAAATTCAAAATGCTCTTAGGCATTTGGTTAGGATATGGCTTGAAGATGGCTATCAAAAGGTACTACCCCACATGTACAAGTTGAAGAGTGAACTGGCAGCCTTGGAAATTAATTTGAAAGTTCACTTTTCTAGAAGTTTATGTATTACGTGCAGCCCTTACCTGGATAGTATTTTTTTTTTTAACATTTCCACACAGTGACTGTGTCACTAACAGTTTGGATATGTTACTTAATGTTTTCCAAAGTCAATTTACTAACACAAAAATGACTTGTCAGCATTTGTAAATACCGCCCCGATGGCTTAATCATTCTTTCTCAGAGAAGAAATTAGAAGATGAAAAGTAGAATATGACGACCATTCAAAGTTAGTGGAAAAAGTGACACCACCATCTGAAAATGTAACACAGCTAGTTATACTATCATGGGATATCAGCTTTCATAATAAATTATCAGAATGTAGTCTTCCCTCAGTGTTTTTTGCTATGTTGCAAATGAATATCCTGCACTTGCTGGCCATGGTTGACTGCACTCTTTCACAAGCCACTGACTTCAGTAGCAAAAAAAAAAATTAAAAAAAACTCAGGTTTCTAATTTAAAAGGACATCAAATTGTAAGTTTGATAAATTCATTTCATCGTATTTGAATTGTATAGTCTCAAACTGTTATTTCTGATAAGAATAGCATACATATTTTATCTATTACAGTATATACACAGTATTTAAATTGTGGCATTATATTTACTGTTATTTATTAATGTGTAACATTCAGAGGAGAACTTTGTTAGTTTGTATTACAATTACAACTATAAAGGGTCATTAAACAAGGATAAAAATGTGTCCAAAGGCCAGAAATGTTGAGAACCACTGATATAACGTATCTTATATCCTGTAATTCAGGCTTTCAAACCACCTCTTTAGTACTTATTTAGGAAACCACCTAACTAATTAAAGTGTCCAAGAACAGTCCAGTCATCTAACTATTTCATTGACAGCACCCATGTTCTGTCCAAGGTTATTATAGTTAACGAAAAATAAAATCAAAACTGAAACTATTATTAAAAAAACATTTTCATAAACTGAAATAAAATAATTAAGAAAACCGAAACAAAAAACTAAAACTAAACTATTAAAGTAATTGGAAGGACTAACTGAAATAAAATAATAATTTACTAAAAATATGTTTAGTTTTCGTTTTTGAATGAATATTTTTACCCTTAGTCTTTAACATTTGTAACTTTTAACTTTAAAGCAGAAAGTCATCCACCGTGATCCGGCTGCATATGTTCATCCAGTGAACGGTGGCTTGTGATGGAGGGCGGCTGTTCACACAGTATTTGTGGTGACAGAGCGAGCTGACTATGGGCGTGTAAAGTGTGTGAAATAGAAAGTGATTTACATGCCACCTTTCTTTGTGCTTATTGTATATCAAGATGTAAATCGAACGCCTTAAATCGTAATGTGCTGGTCAACAAAACCTTTACTGTATAGACAGAAAAATCACGAGTGTATAACGTTTCAGTTTATTTCTCAGGTGCCTGCTTTTCATTGACAGTAAACCTGCCACTTTGCATAAGATAAATTGTTTTTACTTTCTTGTATATGAAGTATAGAGAAAGTATAGTAATCATGAAAAAATTCGACCTCGAGATTTTGATGAATCTCGATGTTTTAGACCTCCCGAAGTCCAAACATACAGTTTTTTGGAATTATGTCTGCGTGTGTGTAAACACGGTAACTCAAAAAAGCAACAAGATAGATGGATGAAATTTGCCATGTTGTTGTTATACCAAAATTGTACATTTGTATTAACTTTTGGGCCAAATCCATCAACCAGAAGTGGTATTTTTACCTGAACACATTCTTGATATTTTTTTTTTTATTTATGCAGTTGCATAGTCCGATTTATTCAACTTTACTTTTATGATAATTGTTCAATATACTATTAATTTGATTTGATTTGTTGTGGATGGTTCTTTTAATGTAGATAATATAAAAAATAACCATTGTCTTGCGGTTTACTCCTCAAATACCCATCCCCATATCTGAGTACTGTAAGTAAGTTTAGGGGAGACCACTCCCAATTTTTGAAAATAAAACAACACTGATCGAGAGACTGACTAGGTCATCATACAAGATCAGCATATTGTTACTGACCAATCACTTTTGCAAACCATATATTGTAGTAAGCTTCCACTAACATTAAACACATATCCAAATCTGTTAAATGTACAGTTCTGTCTGATCGTGACACAAAACTAAACTCTATAGGAGCTCCATGCCATAATTACTAAAACTAAAACTTAAACTAATAGATATACTGTATATACTCGAATATAAGCCGAGTTTTTCAGCACCCAAAATGTACTGAAAAACGTCACCCTCGGCTTATATTCGAGTCAGGTCCTGCTGCGAGAGAGACAGACAGACACATACACACGCATGTGAGAGAGAGACACACACGCGTGCACTGCGCGAGAGAGAGACACACACACATGTGCACGCCGAGCGCGAGAGAGACACACACACACACCATGTGAGAGAGAGAGCTGGCCGCATAAGGCAAAGAAGGCAGTTAAAGAATGCACGGGGCTTGTTTTTAAAAGATTTAAATTAATATACGGTAATTTTACTGGTATTTATTTTGATTATTGAAACTTACCAGTAGCTGCTGCATTTCCCACTCTAGGCTTATACTTGAGTCAATAAGCTTTTCCAGTTTTTGTAGGTAAAATTAGGTACCTCAGCTTATATTCGGGTCGGCTTATACTCGAGTATATACAGTAAAAAAAATTTGTGTGTGTGTGTGTGAAATAAAAACAAGTAAAACTAAAAATACACGATGAAGGAAAACTAAAATTAAACTGAATTTCCAAGTAAGGTCAGAAAAAAATATAGAAATAAAAACTAATATAAAAAGGCAAAACTATAATAACCTTGGTTCTGTCAGACTGAAATGTGTGCCTACCTGGTCCTTTAGTCGTTGGGGCGAAGGGATCAGCATTTGAGAAATGGGACTGAAAAAGAAGAACAGCAAACCATTATTTACAGTACAAAAAATGTTCATACTTAGCTGCTCCCTATTGGAACAACAGTCAATACTAGGGTAAGAAAGAAGAACCCCTGCAGCACCCTTTCTAAGGTCATTAGTGTCATGAGGATTTTGGTTGAGGTGTCTAAGGCCTAGTCCACACTTGCATGGTTACATTTAAAAACATATATATTTTTTAAATTAGACATCCCTACAACACTGATACGTTTTTGACCACTATAAGTATTGTTTTGATAACATTCTCCAATAAGGAAGTCTTTTCTTGCCAAAATTAAATGCAATCCAATGTAATTACATTGCAATGTACATTTTAATCACATCATAATTAAAAACATATCAACCAAATTTTTGACTGCTTTTCACTATGACACTCAATTTTTATTTCAGTTCATGCCACAGATTGCATGTCATAACTAATATCAAAGCAAACGTATTCCATTTCACCTAGCAGCTGCTCTGAGTGTACTGCACTTTGATTCAAGACCACATGTAAATCATGCCAAAACTGAATGTAATCAAATGACCAAATAGGGCCAAAGTGCAAATGGTGACAACAGTTGGGGTAAAAGGTGTTTCAATCACAAGTGTGCTCATCCTGTGCTAAAAATGGGGAATGCGGAGTAGATAAGGCAGGGGATCCATAGTCTCATTGGACAGGTGGAATGCTAATGATGAAAATGAAGATTTCATTTTCTTCCGTGTTGACAGGGATGGTCAACAAGAGAATTTCTAACTGCTACAGTAACAACCTTAAAATGCATTTAAGACCTTATGTCAAGGAGAGCTGCAGCCTGCAATTATGCAGATCATAAACTGGGGAGTCCACACTCCAATATTGCCCTAAATAAGGTTTGTAAATACCTGCAGATGGAGATGACAGTACTGGCTATAGCTTAACTTCTTGACCTATCAGTCAGGACTATGACATAAACAATTTTATATAAGGCAAGCATAACACATTAGTTAGACAACTTATAATAAGATAATATTTTTCAGCGAAGCCTAAAACATGCTTCTTAGCATTTCAGTTAATCACTCCACATTGTCTAAACTTATGTTTGCCGCCAGAACACAGAAATGTGGAATGACCCTTGCCCCAACTTTTGATGCTGACTGGTCATTTGATTACATCAATTTCTGGCATGATTAATGCCTCATCTTAAATCAAAATGCAAAACACTCGAAGCAGCCACAGAGCAAAGAGTAATACATTTGCTTTGATCGTAGTTATGACACAATCTATGGACATGAATTAAAGTGCAATACACATTTGTACTACACTTTAAATTGATACTAAAATTGCTTGCCACAGTAAAAATCAATCAACGATTCAGGACCTATGTTTTTAATTAGTTTGGGTATACAACTTAAATTACTATTATAAAAGATGATGAAGACTAGACCTTGCATGGCAACCTTCAAAATTGACAACTGATGACACAATCACTTTCTTAGACGAAGAGCAAGCTACTTTGCTGGGGATCTGTTTTACAAGCAAGTGGCTATTAAAAGCTCAAAGCAGTTGCCACATGTGCAATGCAGTCTTACCTTGGAGGGAAGTGTTGCACTTTTTATAAAGGGGTCTGATGACGTGAAGGGATCACTCTTTGTTGATTTTCGAAAGAAATCTTCTGTTGTGGAGCTCTTGAATGGGTCAGTTTCTTTGAAGGGATCACCACCAAAAGGATCTGTGATGTGTGAAAATAAACACAGAAATAAATTAAGGGCATTTACATGAGGCAAGACCTTTTGCTAATACAATACACACATGCACAAATGAACAGTGTTTTACAGCAGCACAGGAGAATACTTGATAACTTAAAACTTAAGGGCAAAGTAATCAAACCCATCTGAAAAGAAAAAAAAAAACAACTTCAGTTGGAATAAAAGTCAACATCGGAATAGGCAAAGAAACTAGCGGCACAATGTTGATTATCCAGCTGAAGTGAAAGCCTGAATAGAACAATTTTGTGGACCAACAGCTGAACTTCTCGGCAAGAATGAATTTTCTAAAGTTACTGAGGATAAAAAGATAATGATGAGCTCAGCGCTAGAAGTAAATTTAATCTTTTCCTTGTCTGTCAAAGTCATGTTTATATAGTATGTTGCATATCTTATAGCATGTATCCATTTTATTGTTACATGTTGGCATTAACAGTTGCATATCTTATAGCATGTATCCATTTTATTGTTACATGTTGGCACTAACAGTTTACAGAAACAGGAGGTATTAAAGAGGAACTTCATTTCCTTATGTACCAAACTAAAAATATTGGAACCCAATTGTGTCTGGCCTCTTACCAAGATGATATTGAGGAGATGTGGTCTATAACTGGTTAGAAAGCTGGTGTGCAAATAAAAGCATTGCATTTGTCAATAATTGGGGTCATAACTTAGAAAGGCCAGAATTTTTCAAGAATGATGGTCTTTATCCTAACCTGACAGGATATTTTATCCCAAAATATGAAAGCAGAAATCTCCAGCTGACCGATCAGAGTATCATCCAATCTGCAGCCTTCTCATCTTAAATTGCATGTTGTTGTTTATTCCACTTGTTTTTTTTTTCTGTATTTGCTACCTAGAATACCTGTTGTAGGGCATCTTATAAATTTAGCCTTGAAGTAAAATCTAAACCACTTGATGACCAGAAAATAAAGAGCACAATTAGACCAAGATTTAAAATTAGATCCTCCACTAGGGGTACCTATATTAGTAAATTAATTCAAATCAAAACAAAGTATAATACAAATTCAAAAATATATTTTCAGTTTAAAATTATGCTTGATAATTCTTTACTCTCTTGGAAAAAAAGCTGAATTGGTAAATGACATTATATTAACACTAGAATTACCAGAGCCTACGAAAAAACTCGTATATCCGGCCCACCTTAAATCGCTTCTTAAAACCTTTCTCACCTCTCCGCCAGCGTCTTTTGTCATCTAAATGTACTGATAAAGACAAGCTGCCAGCAGCCGGCTATTCCATCCCCCCAACGACTTAGAACGTAAACAAGCTTTTCCCAGCTCTTGCCTTGATTGATTATCTGGGAGTGAAGTGGAGTTTTAGAGTAGAAATAATAAGATTGTTATTTGGAACACACGCATTTCATATGTGTTGCATTTCTACAGTAATCTGTGTAAACACATTGTTAAAACAGAAACGGTTTACAATATTCTAGTAGCAAATGACAAAATGTAGGCATAAACTATATAATGTATGAAGCCTGAAGTCCAAATATCAAAGAAACACTTTCACAAAAGGTACAAAAAAAAGCCACCGCCAAAAAAACCCGCCTTAGTGTGAGACATTGACATGACTTAACTATCACTTCTTCTGTGGCATAACAGTATCAGTCGCTGACTGGGAGTCAGAAGGTCATGAGTTCGATCCTGCACAACTCCCATTTGAGAAGTGTTCTTATTTTCACTATTTTAGAATAAAATGATACATTTGATTTCAGTCTGTAACAGCCAGTGTAATTTATGATATTTGTAAAGGTTAGCTTTATTTTTTTAAAATTCACTTTTCATTGTCTCAGTCGCGTTCAGGATCCATCCCTACCGCCCCCCACCTGACACTGCTGTTTTTACATAAAGACGCGCTATAGTTCTGCAGTGTATCACGATACATATGACCGCGTGTTTTTTTCCCCCAGTATTGCCAGTCCCCACGTGTTGCTGTATGCTGTTTCTTTTGTACTCCAGGACATGCAGAGGAAAGCATAGTAAAGAGCAGTAACTTCAGCGCTATATGCAATCATCAGACACTCCCCATCTGACACTGCTAAAGCTCTGCAGTGTACTTGTGACTGCATTGTCGTACCAATGCTTGCGAACTGAAATGTCTGCATGCACTTTTTGTGGCATTATACGTGTATTTTTTGAGCATGCCCCTGTAGCTCAAACACAGGAACATATGTTGATGTAAAAGTATAACAAAACAAGTGCACTTTTATTCAAGACTATAACCGAAGAAAAAAGAAAGCAAGTTACAGTAGGTGGAATGCTAAGAACTAATGATTTCCATTCTGTGCTATATAACTGTTAACATTTGAATCTGATGATTGCATATAGCGCTGTCTGATTTAGTGTGCGCAAGAACATGCAGGTGGCCAGTTGCTGAGTGCTACAACGCACATTTTAAAAAAAGAAATAGACAAATATATGTGACGTTTTGAAGAAATCATTTTATGACGCGAATAGTACCAATCAGAAAACATCGTCAAAGTAATGCAATATTATTTGAAAACGAACAGCGTCAGGTTGGGTGTGAAGTTATACTGGCGCTGTTTGAGTCAGATCAGAAGCTGAATAAGCTGAAAAAGCTCCTGTTCTGACTCTAAGTAAAAAAGCATGAATTAATCAACAGAAATAACCGCGATTGACATTTTAAAGTTAACGATTTACAGTGCATACCAATTTATAAATTCAATGTCCATTTGAGGAAAAAAAACACTTTCTTCAAAGCTGGGAATTGAACTCGCGTCTCTGTGGCACAGTAAGGCAGTGGTGCTCCAAGTCAGCAAACAGTCCTTATAACTTATTTTTTCAAGATCCATAACACACAGACAAACAGAGCACTGTGTAATACAGAGACAGACAGGCAGAGATATACAAATAAACAGGGAAGGCACATGTACTGAAAGAAAAAAAAATCAACATGTGCGTTGTTTCTGCAGCACTGAATGAGCTCACCCACTCTAACATCACCCCTCCCCTGATCTGACTCTCTAAGTAACAGCACAAGTACAGACACAAATCAAGTGCATGTGTGTACTGTATAATATTAACAAAAAGAGCAGCTTACTACTGAAAACGGCAAACATAGGAGTGAGTGGGGATCGAACCAGGACTCTTGATTACACTTGGTTTGTGTCTGAACTTGCGCTGTTACTTAGAGAGTCAGATCAGGGGGAGGGGTGATGTTAGAGCGGGTGAGCTTATTCAGTGCTTTTTCTTTCAGTACATGTGCCTTCCCTGTTTGTTTGTATATCTCTGCCTGTCTGTCTCTGTATTACGCAGTGCTCTGTCTGTCTGTGTGTTATGGATCTTGAAAAAAATAAGTTATAAGGACAGTTGTTCATGTTAATTGCAGTCTCAATTGTTAAAAAAATATTTTAAAAGGAGCATCCCACATGAAAATATAACGATCTCATTACCTGACAGTCCATACCAATTTACAAATTTTATGTCCGTTTGAGGTTAAAAAGAAAAAAAAGAAGTAACACTTTATCCCCAGCGGGAAATTGAACTCATGTTTGCGAGGCAGAGAAAAGCTACGTTAAAAAGAAAAAAAAGAAGTAACACTTTATCCCCAGCGGGGAATTGAACTCATGTTTGCGAGGCAGAGAAAAGCTACTCGCTCTGAGAGGCAAATCTTAGCGCGCTACGCCACGGAAACTGTTACATGGTGTGTGAAGCTTTTGTGGAAGTGTTTATTTGATCTTAGGAACTCGGGCTTTACACATTTTATAGTTTATACCTACATTATGTAACATTTATTACTAAAATATGAAAAAGTTTCTGTTTTAGCAATGTGTTTACACAGATTACTATAGAAACGGAACACGCATGAAATGCATGTATTCCAAATAGCGATCTGTTATTTCTATTCTAAAACTCAGCAGTTCAGTCACTCCCAGGTAATCAAACAAGGCATGAGCTGGGAAACGTTCTGCGACGGTGGGGGATGGAATAGCCGGCTGCTCGCTGCTCCTCTTAATCGGCACATTTAGAAGACAAAAGAGAGGTGAGAACAGTTTTAAGGTGGGCCGGATCTACGAGTTTTTTCGTAGACTCTGGTAATTGTAGTGTTAAGTACAAAGCCTGGATTGAGACATCTTAGTGAAACCTGGCTTAGTAAATCTGATACTATTCCCTTAGCTGAGGCAGCACCAAATGGCTATACATTCTTTCGTAAATCAAGAGATACTGGTCAGAGGTGGTCTTGGGATACTTTTATGTGATTAAGTTTAACTAGATCTAAAAATTTAGGTGAATAAACATCATCTGATGCACATTTATTAGGTATTAACACGGAGTACAGCACAATAATAGTAATAATCTATGGAATGTGACAGCCTTTTATCTGAGTTAGTTATAAATTATAATCATAAAGTGTTGATGGAAGATTTTAATATATATTAAAACATCTTTCTCCATACCCGCAACAACAAAATTTAATCTTAAGCCAATGCCACACAAAAATACTTATCAATTACACAATCCAAACCAATCAATTGACCCGATCCAAGCCTGCATATATTTAGAGATGATTATAAGTGACCAATTTGTAAATATATACGTCATTATAAATATTAATAAAGAACTACATGAAGCAGCAAGTTAAAAACTGCAAAAGTAATTATCAATCTGAATTAGGGTTCATGAAAGAGGACTAATATTATGAATATGTTGCACTTCCTTAGCTCAGTATTAGGAGCTTGCAAAGTTCTATAAATGTTCTGCCTCAACAGATCAAAATGTATGAACAGAACTACCTATATATCTAACCATCTTTATGTTTAAATCTACACCACTTCATTTTGAATTTCAAACTTACATATACATACATATATACAGTAATCCCTCCTCCATCGCAGGGGTTGCGTTCCAGAGCCACCTGCGAAATAAGAAAATCCGCGAAGTAGAAACCATATGTTTATATGGTTATTTTTAGATTGTCATGCTTGGGTCACAGATTTGCGCAGAAACACAGGAGGTTGTAGAGAGACAGGAACGTTATTCAAACACTGCAAACAAACATTTGTCTCTTTTTCAAAAGTTTAAACTGTGATCCATGACAAGACAGAGATGACAGTTCAGTCTCACAATTAAAAGAATGCAAACATATCTTCCTCTTCAAAGGAGCAAACAAATCAATAGGGCTGTTTGCTTTTAAGTATGCGAAGCACCGCAGCACAAAGCTGTTGAAGGCGGCAGCTCACACCCCCTCCGTCAGGAGCAGAGAGAGAGAGAGAGAGAGAGAGAGAGACAGATAAAAAAAAATCAATACGTGCCCTTCGTGCTTTTAAGTATGCGAAGCACCGTACTGCATGTCGCTTCACGAAGCAGCTGCACAGAAGGTAGCCAACGTGAAGATAATCTTTCAGCATTTTTAGACGAGCGTCCGTATCGTCTAGGTGTGTGAACAGCCCCCCTGCTCAATCCCCCTACATCAGGATCAGAAAAAGTCAGCGCAAGAGAGAGAGAGAGAGAGAGAAAAGTAAGCTGGGTAGCTTCTCAGCCATCTGCCAATAGCGTCCCTTGTATGAAATCAACTGGGCAAACCAACTGAGGAAGCATGTACCAGAAATTAAAAGACCATTGTCCGCAGAAACCCGCGAAGCAGCGAAAAATCCGTGATATATATTTAAATATGCTTACATATAAAATCCGCGATGGAGTGAAGCCACGAAAGGCGAAGCGCGATATAGCGAGGGATCACTGTATATATATATATATATATATATATATATATATATATATATATATATATATATATATATATAAATAAATATATATACATTGTCACACACGTGTGAATAGGAGGCAGCTGAAGGGCTTGGAGAATAATGGTAACACACCTGCCCAGGGGGTGGCGGGGAGCACTAACGCTCTTTCTAAGTTCCATGCAGACCATTCCCGGGAAATCCCACCAGGAGCCACTGCCTTGACTCGGGACACGCCACTTCTGATCCCAGCCCCGAGGACGACATCACTTCCCCCAGACTTCCTATAAAGCCTCACTCCCTTCCTCTGGAATTCAGTTCTGCTTTGGACTCTGTCTTGTAAACTTTACTTGCTACCAACCTTTTTACTTTTTGCAGCCAGGAACACATTATACGGGTGGCTGCCCCAAACCTTTACAATGTCTCAGGTCTCTTCTTGTCACACATTGTCACTAATCTCATATCTCCCACTTTTAACAGCTATGTAATATCTTGAAACAGGCCTGGCTTGTTCCTTCTTTATGACTAGATGGTATTGTGGAGATCACAAGTGATTGTCTTCTACGGTTCTAGTTACTTTTAACCGTAATTTAACAAGAATTGACTGTTGCCAACATTTATTAAATGACACATCAATGCTTAGCCTTATCAACTGCCTGTTCCATTTTCTAGCTAAATAACTTCATCAAAATGACCAAACATGGTCCTTACTCTATTCTCTATTACAGTATGCTTACCTCAATGTTAGCATACTTCTCTGTTCATGTTCCTCTCTTCCTATCCTCTAGTACTTTTTTTTTTTTTTTTTAAATGTCTGTCCTGGACAATCTTCTATGAGCTATAGTAGCACCTTCTTTTCTGAATATACAGGTAGATCTTGGGTTGTGAACAAGTTCTAATTCTCAGGATGTTTGTAACCTGATTTTGTATGCAAGTTAGGACTTGCACTACAAATGTCCATTAACGGAAAAAATCATCAAAAATGTTTTATTACTTTCTTTACAGAAAAATGTTCCAGACTTACAAAAGTGAAGCGATATTACTATATATTAAATCACCAAGTACAAATAACTTTAAACTAACCTGAACCATGGGTATGTACTACCTGTGTTTAAACACTCCCCAGGTTTTGATCATAATATTGTACCCTATGGAGCTAGAAAAGGCATCACAATGGCACAAAAATCCACAACTAAGTGACTCTTGTGAGATGCATGTTGTCTCTTCTGAGGGGAAAAGTCAGGGTGTTGCTTCTTCCTCCTAGCGGTTTTACTCACTGAGAAAGCACAGCTGAGATGTGTGTTTAGGATGCTAGGAATCATAAGCAGCAGGTTCTACTGCTTAGCACAATAGTCAGTTGTCAATGTATACGTGACTGAGCTCATTTGGATGGCTGTACACAGTGCTGATAAACACATCTACTGAGGGTCAGCTCAGAGTGCAACCACCTTCATCCAGTAACTCCCAAAAAGGCACAGCTGGGATACACACTTTGGATGATGAAAATTACTTACATTTAGTTATTTGGCTGACAACTTTATCCATGGCAACTTACAACATTTATGACACAATTGATTACATTTCTACTTATTTTTTGATCTTCCAGTTGGAGCACAGGCAGGTCAAGTGACTTGCTCAGGGACACACCGTGTCAGTAGCGGGATTTGAACCCACAGCCTCGGGGTTTGATGTCCAAAGCCTTAACCACTATACCACACTGCCTGCCTTACAAGATTGTGTGTGTGTAGGTGTGTGTGTGTGTGGCTGGGGGGGGGGGGGCTCTACTGTTCAGCTAAATAACCTGGTGTTGATTTATCTACTTACCTGTGACAAAGCTCTTCTGCAAGCTGCACAATGTTTTACGTAAAGGAAAACTAAGGTATTGCGGCAAAGTATGTACTGTACTGCACTGTAATGTACTGTTTCAACATTAGGGATGGCTGCTGCATGTGTATCAAAAATAATTTTATTTTGTTCACAAAGAAGAAAAAACTGTGAAAGTTAACTGAAATTCAGATGAAAGGAAAAATTTTGAGATTTATGTTCCCTTCTGTATCTGTGAGTATTGTCATAAATTGAAACCAGCTTAACTCAAGACCCCGATCTGTATTTATTTTTGCTCTTTTTGCATACTGTTCTCTTCACCAAGCTTAAAATGTATTTATTCACTTTATTCTGTCATATACTACAGTTAGCTTCCTAAAATCTTCTTATTACAATGTCAGGCAAGAAGTAAGCAAGGTACATTTTTAAAGAATAACACATGGTGATTTTTTTTTTGTGGGTATACCGATTGCCCATTGTCCATTTGTTTTAGCAGATAACTGGCTCAATCCAGGATTGGAGCTTAGGCTAAGGTTCTGATTCACTGATCAGCTTAAACAGACAGCATCATGTTTCAAAAGGCCCTTAAAGTTACTAACAAAATTCTTTTTGGAATTAGTCTTCATTTTGAAATGCCAACAAGAAGTATTACCAGCATTACTAATAAAAGAAATAAAAAAAAAAAACAATAAGACAACCTTGTCTTCTCTCACTTTTGCATTCAGTTTACTGAGAAGTGCTCATATGAAAGCAGCAAAGACAAATAAATTCTCATCATGAGCGGCTAATAATAAATGAAGAGTGATAAGAGAAAATCTGGGAAAACCATCCAGGATTTTATTTTATTTTTTCACATTATTTCTGTGTCTAAAGCAGTAACCATTATAACACATCCTAGTCTGAATGTGTAGTTATAATGTTTTTTTTTTTTTTTTTTTATTAAAAAAGCTTAACAGAATAAAATAAACATTGTTCAGGGGTTGCCCAAAAAACCTGATAACACTTTCTATGCTTCACTTGAAATTAACAGGAAATGTCTGAAACGTATTTTGTGGTTAATCTGAAATGTCCCACTTGTTATTGCAGTGCCACAGAATAATGTACAGTATGTTCTGGTGCTTGTGCATCAGGTCCTTTAAAACAGCCTTGTGTGGTGTTGTGGAGGAGAAGGAAATATTAAACATTCACATGTGATTAACATTTGTATTTCCATCTATTTGGCGCCCTTTAGAGAAGCCATCCAGGGGAAAAGGTTTGGGAGTGACAATAAGGTTACATTGGACAACAAATTTTTTTTTTAAAGGTTTTAGTCCATGAGAAAATTTGAGTGATTATGACGGATAGATTCAAATTAAACACAAAAATAACTTCATATTGATAGTGCCATGTAGAAATTTGAAGAAACATCAAATTAACTTTAAGTGAATGTAATGTGGGTGGCATGGTGGTGCTACCACCTCCCAGTAAGGAGACCAGGGTTTGTATCCCATGAAGTTTGGAAGTTCTCCTTGGAGGTTAGGTGGATTGGTGCTGCAAAATTGCCCCTAGTATGCGTGTGTGAGTGTTCACCCTGCAGTGGACTGGTGTCCTGTCTACTAGGTTTTATTTCTGCCTTGTGCCTGATGAATAAGGCAGATAGGCTTCAGTTGCCACATGACCCTGCACTGGATAAATGAAGTATGAAAATGGATAGAGAAACAGTTGAATTTAGTGTGTTTAATTGCTTAATGATGAATAGACAAAGCATTAGCTCAACTGAGCTAAAAACATTTTACTTCTAACTTTTATTTACACTCAGGTTCTGATGTTTCTAGTTTCATCATCTAACAATAGTAAGCCTGCACTGATAAATTCCACTTGCTTTTCCATTTCTGCTATGTCCTGGTAAAACCTTTCACCATGTTTGTCAACAACTGAAACAAGTTTAGCAGGAGAGAAGCCCAAGTGTGAAGGGAAAAAATTAATCTCTATCAACATGCTGTACTTCATGATTTTGTATGCTTGAAAGTATGGTGTCAACCAGCTAGATGTAGTTTGGTGCTCGGTAGTTGCCAAGAAAATTTTTAACATTATCCTTACAATTTCCTTAGGCCAACTAGCAGATCTTCAAACTGCTTTTGCTATTGATCACATGTTTGATTTGTAAACCAACAAAAATGTCCTCCTTAATCTTAGCGTAAGTTATTAGTGGAGACATCTGTCTCAAATTCTGAAATATTTCACCTTCCTTGTTGATTGCTTTCACAAAATTTTTCATCAGTCCCAGTTGTATAGGAAGAGGAGGCAGAAAAATATTTGTTGGGCTGACAAATGTTTTATGTGGAACACTTTTCTGCCCACTTAACGGAGCGGCCCGTTCTTTGTAATTTAATAAGCCTGTCCCATTGGCAAATCAAACAGCAGCACTTGTTATATCTGAGACATTCCAGCTATAGTTGCACTGTATATGTATACATTGTGTGCACAATTATTAGGCAAAGGAGTATTTTGACCATATTATAATTTGTGTGCATATATTCCAACTCTAAGGTGTAGTGAGAATTATAGCAAAATGACACCTTTTATTGGCTAACTAAAAAGATTACAATATGCAAGCTTTCGAGGCAACTCAGGCCCCTTCTTCAAGCAAGATGTATAAACTTGAATGTTTATTGGACTTAAACATATCAGGTGATGTGTATTTGTGTAATGAGGGAGGGTGTTGCCTAAGGAGACCAATATCCTATATCAAGGTGTGCATAATTATTAGGCAGCTTGTTTTCCTCAGGCAAAATGGGCCAAAAAAGAGATTTAACTGACTCTGAAAAGTCAAAAATTGTAAAAAGTCTTTCAGAAGGATGCAGCACTCTTGAAATAGCTTAAGGTCTTATGTTGAATGTCTGTGTCCTACCTCATTTCTTCTTATCCTTTCCTATCCTTTTGTAATTATATTTATTTATATTTTGACACCGTAGGGACTGCACCTAATTTCATTGTATTTGTTACAATGACAATAAAGATATTCTGATTCTGAAGATATTGGGGCGTGATCACAGAATCATCAAATGTTTTGTTGCAAACAGTCAACAGGATCGCAAGAAACGTGTTGAGAAAAAAAGAAGCAAATTAACTGCCAAAGATTTGAGAAGACTCAAAAGTGAAACTACCAGTAACCCATTATCCTCCAGTGCTGTCATATTCCAGAACTGCAACCTACCTGGAGTGCCCAGAAGTACAAGGTGTTCAATGCTCAGAAACATGGCCAAGGTAAGGAAGGCTGAAACTCGACCACCACTGAACAAGATACATAAGTTGAAACGTTAAGACTGAGCCAAGAAATATCTGAAGACAGATTTTTTCAAAGGTTTTATGGACTGATGAGATGAGAGTGACTCTTGACGGACCAGATGGATGGGCCCGTGGCACAGAGCTCCACTTCGACTCAGACGCTACCAAGGTGGAGGTGGGGTACTGATATAGGCTGGTATTATTAAAGATGAGCTAGTTGGACCTTTTCAGGTTGAAGATGGACTCAAAAATCAACTCCCAAACCTACTGCCAGTTTTTAGAAGACACTTTCTTCAACCAGTGGTACAGGAATAAGATTGTATTTTTCAAGACAACCATGATTTTTTATGCAGGACAATGCTACATTGTATGCACCAAAGTACTCCACTGCATGGCTAGTCAGTAAAGGCCTTAAAGATGAAAGACCCTGACCTAAACCCTATTGAGAACTTGTGGACCCTTATTAAACAGGAGATTTACGGTGAAGGAAAACAGTACACCTCTCTGAACAATGTCTGGGAGGCTGTGGATGCTAATGCACAAAAAGTTGATCGTCAACAGATCAAGAAACTGACAGACTCCATGAATGGAAGGCTTATTATGACTGTTATTGAAAAGAAGGGTGGCTATGTTGGTCACTGATTTTTTTTTTCAGAAATGTCAGAAATGTTTATTTGTAAATTTTGAGTTGTTTGTTTATTATTCTCACTTTAACAGATGGAAATAAACAAGTATGATGGGAAAATTTTCGATTTTCCTTTAGTTGCATAATAATTCAGCATGCGAATAGTTGCCTAATAATTGTGCACATATATGTATTCCCCTGAGAATGTTCACACTCACATTTCCGTTGTAAAACTTTCAGATTTATTAAGATTTTGGATTGACTAATAGCACTGTATTTGTTACACATTAAAATTAAATTCTCAAAAACACAACTTGCCTAATAATTTTGCACACAATATACTTATAACAAAAGAGTAAATCAAAAAAATAGCCAATTGCAATGAAATGGTATGATAACGGAAAATTTCAATTGATTTTTTTTTTGATTAGCAGGCCAAAATCCTTAAGAGACTCACAAGAAGTGTTCAGGAAGCAAAATCTTGGTTGTTCACTGTTATTAAAGCAGTGGCTGTGAATAAAGGATTCAGGGTGATACAAGAACAAAATACATGCTCTTATTTCTTGCTGGCACAAATGTATTGAAGTTAAAGGAAATAAAAAAGGTGTGCAGCAAATACAGCTACTCATCCAATTAGCATGTTCTCACGATTCTACATAAATCATTAACAAAAAAAAAAAAAAAAAAAAAAGTTTAGTAAAGCTTTGTTGTCAACCCTCATACAATGTGGCATGCAAATGTGTGGGCTCCTTGCTTAATATGTTTGTTACTGTGAATAGTTAAGTGATCAGAAGATGAACTGATCATCAAAAGGCATACAGTTACAGATTACACATTTCTTTAATATTTTAAGTAAGATTACACTTTTATTTTCATCATTCAGAAGATACAAAATATTTAAAAAAATGAAAAGCGCCTGAAGCAAATGTTTGGGTACCCTACATGGTCAGTATTTAGTAAGAGCCCCTTTGGCGAGTATCACAGCTTTTAAACACTTTTTATCACCAGCTAAGAGTCTTTCAGTTCTTACTTGAAGTATTTTGTCCTATTTGTCCTTGCAAAAGGCTTCAGATTCTGCCAAGATTCTTGGGACATTCTGCATGCACTGCTCTTTTGAGATGTATTCACAGATTTTCAATGATGTTTAGATCTGGGGACTGTGAGGGCCATGGCAAAACCCTCAGCTTTGCACCTCTTCAGGTATTCGATTGTAGATTTTGAAGTGTGTTTCAGATCATTACCTTGATGTAGGACACATATTTTTTTTTTTTTAAGTACAACTTTTTTTTTTTTTTTTTTTTACAGATGGTGTTATGTTTGCTTCCAGAATTTGCTGGTAATTATTTGACTCCATTCTTCCCTCTACCAATGACATGTTCCTGTGCCACTGGCTGCAACACAATACAACACAACACAACACAGTGCATGATTGATCCACCCAATGCTCAATAGTGAGACATGTTCTTTTTCTTGTGATTTGGCACCTCTATTTTTCTACAAACATACTTTTGCACATTGTACCCAAAAACGTTCTATTTTGACTTCATCAGTCCGCAGGACTAGTTTCCAAAATGCATCAAGCTTGCTCAGATGTACATTTGCAAACTTCAGGTGCTGAACGTTGTGGCAAGGATGCAGGAAAGGTTTTCATCTGCTGATTCTACCATGAGGGTCATATTTGTTCAGGTGTCGTTGCACAGTAGAACGATGTACCACCACTCCAGAGTCTGCTAAATCTTCCTGAAGGTCTTTTGCAGAAACACAGGGTTTGTTGGGGGGTTGGGGTTTATTTGACATTCCAACGAGCAATTTTTTCAGAAAGTTTTCTTGGTCTTCCAGAACACAACCTGACCTCCACCATTGCTGTTAACTGCCATTTCTTAATAATGTTACAAATTGAGGAAACACTTTGCTATCTTCTTATAGCCTTCTTCCACTTTGTGCGCATCAGTCACAGAATATATAGTGGCTATAGAAAAGAATCCCCCCCTTCAAAATATTCCCATTTTTTTTGCTTTACAGCCTTAAATGAAAACACACAAACCAATATTTCTTCCAGCTTTACTTACACAATGCAATCTATAACATCCAAGTGAAAGATATCACAGCTATAGTTCAGAAGAATTTTAAAAAATAAAAAACAAGAAATACTGAGATTAATAACTATCACCCCCCTCCTAAACTCAATCAGGTGTAAGTAAGCACCATTTCCATTGCAGAACATGGTTACTGGCTTCCTTCTACCTGTGATCAACTGTAATCAGTGTGACGAGTGAAGCATAAAAACAGCTATTCCTGGAGCATTCATTCCCTTGCTTGGTAGTGCAACTGACAGCAAACAACTGACTATGGGTTGCAAGCCACTTTCAAAAGATCTCAGGGATAGAGTTGTGGACAGACATAAGACAGGAGATGGATACAAACAAATCTCCAAGGCTTTATCAATCCCAAGGAGCACAGTAAAGTCCATCATAAAGAAGTGGCAAGTGTTCGGTACTACTAGGACCCTCCCCGGATCTGACCGTCCCTCCAAACTGGATGGAAGAGCAAGGAGGAAACTGGTAAGAGAGGCTACCAAGAGGCCAATGGCCACTTTGAAGGAGTTACAGGATTTTATGACAAAGAACCCCCTCTATTCACCATATCACTCCCGTTTTGCAGCAGCTTCACTGGCTTCCAGTTAAGTTCCACATTCAATTCAAAATTCTTTTAACTTTTAATGCTCTCCACAACCTTGCCCCTCCATATCTGTCTGACCTCCTCCATGTTGCCATTCCCTCCCATACCCTTAGATCCTCTTCCTCCATCCACTTGACTGTCCCCTTCGTCCGTCTTACCACTATGGGGAGCAGAGCATTCAGTTGCTCTGCTCCCCAGCTCTGGAACTCACTACCATCTGAGCTTAGAAATATTGAATCATTTTCACTTTTCAAATCTAAACTTAAACTCAATTGTTTAAGACTGCTTTTTCTCTTTGATTACAATTGCTCTGTCTGATTTTAATTTTTGTATTTTAGTTTTGTTTATAATGCTGTGTTTTATCTATTTTTCGGTGTCCCTGAGTGTTTAGAAAGGCGCCTACAAACAAATAAAATGTATTATTATTAATGGTGTGCATGTGACAACAATTTCACAAGCGGTCCACAATTGTGGCTTGTTCGAGAGGGTTGCAAGGAAAAAGCCACTTCTCAAGAAAGGCCACATTAAGGCTTGTTTGAGCTTTGCCAGAATGCACCTTGAAGATTCTGATGCTGAGTGGAAAAAGGTCTTATGGTCAGATGAGCCCAAAATCGAACCATTTGGCCTCAATACCAAACAGTACACCTTGCGGAAATCCAATGCAGCTCACCATCCACAACACACCATACCTACAGTAAAGAGTTGTGGTGGCAGCATCCTGTTGTGGGGGTGTTTCTCTGCCACAGGGACTGGGGCTCTCGTTAGGGTAGAAGGAAAAATGGATGGGGCAAAATACTGTCAAATTCTTGAGGACAACCTGCTACCCTCTGCCAGAAAGTTGAAGATGGGCAGAATGTTCACCTTTCAACACGACCCGAAGCACACAGCAAAATTGACCACACAGTGGCTGAAGGAGAAAAACGTGAATGTCCTTGTGGGGCCCAGTCAGAGCCCAGACCTAAATCCCATTGAAAATCTGTGGAAAGGTTTGAAGATAGCAGTCCACCAACGCTCACCATATAATTTGACCAAACTTGAACAGTTCTGTAAAGAAGAGGGGGCAAATATTACTCAATCTAGATGTGCAAAGCTGATAGAGAAGTATCCTGTCATTAAAGCAAAAGGTGGTTCCACAAAATGACATTGACATTGGGGGGTGATCCTTAATTAATCTCAGTATGTCTCGTTTTTGATTTTTTTAAATAATTTTTCTGAACTGTAGCTGTGATATCTTTCACTTGGATGTTACAGGTTGCATTGAGTAAGTAAAGCTGGGAAGAAATATTTTTTGTGTGTGTTTTCATTTAAGGCTGTAAAGCAAAAAAAAAAAAAAAGGGAATATTTCAAAGTGGGGGGATTCTTTTCTATACCCACTGGTTTCCTAACGAAGAATGCGAACAAGCCATAGTCCTAACACAGTAATGAAGGTCTGAAACCATCTTGGGAAAAGTTATCTGAGACCTCAAATATCTTGAGGTGCCAAAAATATTGCATGGTGCCCCTTCCCTTTTTTCACTATACAATTGTACAAAACAAAAACAATACACTAATCTTGTATATAATGCTGAAAAGAAATGTGTCATCTTTAACTTTATGCCTTTTGGTGATCAGTTCATCTTCTGCTCACTTAACTATTCACAGTAACAGACATTTTAAGCAAGGGTGCCAAAAATATTTGCATGCCATTGTAAGCTGTGCTGATGAAATTACAGGTTTGATGCTATCAAACAATTTCTATCAGCATTTCTGTACCTACTGCTATTAACTATATTATCTGCCTCAACATAAAATAAAGAACTGACACAAGGAAACACACACCCATCTCCCAACTGAATACCGTTATGATGGCACAAATATGAAAAAGATCACAACCAAGTAGGTTGGAATTTAATGAGATGGTGGATAACAGTTAAGAAATACACCCTTTTCAACAGGGCTTTCAGGTTTACTGTCCATGGCAGAATCAAGACCCTCTTAAGTGGTACATGCATTTGATATGGCTCACCGTGCCACAGAGGATGCCATATCTATTGCACTCCATTTTTCATTGGAACATCTGGAGAATAGAGACGCTATGGTCCGCATGTTGTTTGTTGATTTTAGTTCGGCTTTTAATACCATCATCCCTCAGAATTTGATCAGCAAACTGGGCCCATTGGGACTGGGCATACCTCTGCAAAACTGGATATTGGACTTTCTAATGGATAGGCCACAGTACGTACGGGTAGGAAAGAATAAATCAGATACCATCTCCTTGAGCACAGGTTCTCCACAGGGGTGTGTTCTAAGTCCCCTCCTCTTCACGCTAATGACCCACGATTGTTGTGCCAAGTTCAGCACAAACCAAATTATTAAGTACGCGGACGACACAACAGTGGTGGGTCTCATTCGAGGTGACGGGGAAGGGGATTACAGAGAGGAGGTGAAGTCATTTGTGGAATGGTGTGATAAAAACAATCTGATACTGAATGTCGAAAAAACAAAAGAACTGGTGATCGACTTCAAGAAGAAACAGCTGATACACATCCCGGTCTACATTAAGAACACTGCTGTGGAAATTGTGCAGTCTACTAAGTTCCTGGGAGTTAATGTGACGAACAACCTCACCTGGTCCCTGCACACCTCCTCCGTCATCAAGAAAGCTCACCAGCGCTTGATCTTTCTGCGGAGGCTAAAGAGGGCCCATCTCAGTAAGTCAGTCCTCACCACTTTTTACAGAGGGACCACAGAGAGAGTGCTAACCAGCAGCAGCTCTCTGTGGCAGGAGAGCTGCAGCGCTTCGGACTGGAAAGCACTGAGGAAAGTGGTGAGGGCTGCGGAGAGGATCATTGGAGCCCCGTTGCCAAATGTACAAGATTTGGCAAAACAACGCTGTCTGGCCAGAGCTGTGCGGATTTCTAGAGACCCTACTTATCCTGCCTCTGAACTATTTTCCCTCATGCCCTCAAGCAGAAGGTACCGCAGCCTGAAATGTAGAACTACCAGGTTTAAAAACAGTTTTTTTCCTACTGCCATTCGTCTTTTAAATGAAGCATTTTAGTATTTTATTGTAGGCTGATTTTAACTATGTGTTTTTATTAATGTCTTGTGCATCGTATTTTCGTTCTGCAGCACATCTTGGATGTTCTGCTAAATGACAAATAAAATTGAATTGATTGATTGATTGATTGACAAAGAGGAGATCTGAGATATACTTAAAGTTTATATCTCCCACAGCATTCGAGGAAATACCACAGGAGAAGCAAAAGATCAGTTTGCTCAGCTTGCTACCATCACCAAACTCACTAGAACAAAACAGTACAGGAGATTGGATAAAATTTGGACTATAATAATTCCAATACGTTTTGCATTTATGAATTTGTGCTCAACATTCAAAATATGAGTAGAATCCATTGTAGCAAAAGTAGGCTTCTTGTTTATTTCCTTCACCTTTTCAAAGCAACCAAGCATGCAGATAAAGGAGCTTAATAAATAGTATGGCAACTGAGAATATATGCACTTTTATCAGATCAGTAGCATCCTCTTTTGATACCCACCTTAAAAAAATGAGTCAAAAAGAGAAGGAGAGAAAGCACATGCTAGTAATCTCATTTATTCAGAGATGGAAAAACACATTTTTTTTTTACTTGTTACCTGATGGTGCTGCCTGTGGTTTTGCAAAAGGATCATTCTGGAAAGGATCGCCTGAAGAAATTAAAAAAGTAGGCTTTAATAAATAGGGATGAAGAAGATTAGAAAAAGCAGGCTACATGCACCAAAGTACAACTCATATAGCCCTTATCTTCTTAAAGATGTACATAATACAGAAAGAACCACCAGAAAAGAATGAACAGCAGTCAGTACTTAACATGACATTTCATAATGCAAAATTTCTGTTAAGACCCTCTTAAGTGGTTTTATGTAGCCTGCAGTTACTTGTTATTAATAATACTGGGTGCACCATCCAGCATTGAGATTTTGTTGAGCACAAATTACCCACAATGTTTGTGTGACATTATATTATATATATATATATATATATATATATATATATATATACAGTGCTCAGCATAAATGAGTACGCCCCACTACATTTGTCAGAAAACCTTTAGTTTCCTTTCAGTATCAACATTGTCTATGAGATACTGTACTACAAAATACTCCCACAAATGTGGGCCATTGATTGCAAACACAAAAAAGTGATTATCCTAACAAATTCATTCAAGCCCATGTAGCAAAAATGAGTACACCCCAATTATAGTCTTAGGAGAAAAGCCACACTTAAGACTACAAAAGTCCAATTAACAGGTATTCAACCACAGGTGAGTCTAATGATTCATTTAAGAGGTGTCCAGCAGACAGGTGACTATAAAAGGGCATTACTTAACAAAGACCTTCCCATTTCATGCTGTCAGCAATGGCTCCACATGGAAAAGAAATGTCAAAAAATCTGAGAAAGGAAATCATTACTTTACACAAAAAAGGTGAGGGCTACAAGAAGATCAGCAAAGCTTTACATATCAGTCAAAATACTGTAGCAAAAGTAATCCAAAAATTTAAGAAAGATGGAAGTGCAACCATCTTACAGAGACGTCCAGGCTGTCCACAGCAGTTAACATCTTGACAGGAGCGTCTTCTGATGAGAAGGGTTGAAGAAAATCGCCACGCAAGTTCACTGCAGTTAGCTAAAGCAGTAGAAAGCCAAACTGGAGTGACCGTTTCCCGTGAGACAATACGGCGCACACTGCAGAGGAATGGCATGCATGGGTATCGTCCACGAAGGAAGCCTCTCCTAAAGCCCATGCACAAAAAAGCACACCTAGAATTTGCTAAGGCCCATGCTGAAAAAGATGAAGACTACTGGGACTCTATACTCTGGAGTGATGAGACAAAGATCACTGTTTTTGGAACTAATGGTTTCAAAACTGTATGGCGTCGTAAAGGTGAGGATTTCAAAGAAAAATGCATGGTGCCTACAGTGAAACATGGTGGTGGAAGTGTCCTTATGTGAGGCTGCATGAGTGCTGCTGGTGTTGGGGAGCTGCATTTTATTGATGGTATCATGAACTCAACAATGTACTGCTCTATACTGAAGGAGAAGATGCTGCCATCACTCCGTGCACTTGGTCGTCGTGCACTTTTCCAAAATGACAATGATCCAAAACACACATCTAAAGCTAGTGTTGCATTTCTGAAGAACAGGGTGAAGGTGATTGAATGGCCAAGTATGTCTCCTGATCTGAACCCAATCGAACACCTGTGGGGAATTCTGAAGCGACAAGTTGAGCATCACTCTGCATCCAGGCTCTAAAAGAGGTTATTCTTGAAGAATGGAAAAAGATAGATGTTGCAATATGTCGCCAACTTGTACATTCCATGCCTAGAAGACTTGGTGCTGTCCTTAAGAATCACGGTGGTCATACAAAATACTAGATGTAGTAGTTTTTGTTGCGGGGTGTATTCATTTTTGCTTCAACCAATTTGAGTGAAACTGAAGATTTTGTGATCTAAGTTATATTATTAACCTTAATTTTATGTTATGGAGTTTAACAAGTGTTCAATAAAACTCAGCCTTGTGAAAATTTTGGACATTGTTCTTTTGTTCATTGAGCTACTGATTGAATTCGTACTTTTTAAAGGGGGTGTACTCATTTATGCTGAGCACTGTATATATATATATATATATATATATATATATATATATATATATATATATATACACACACACACACACATACACACAGCACATATCACAATTTTCAGCATTTCTTCATCTGAACATTCATAGTGCATACGTAATTGGAAGTCAGGCAAAGCAGCATAGCTAACTGTCCACTGCTGGTATACCAAGATACATTAAACAAAACCTAACAGAAAACTCCATGCACCGTGCCCATATGGTAATCTAAAAGACACTTGATCCTCATCAATGTGTTTGCTGAAAACTGTACAGCATCAAATTTGTCAGGATGCCTGCATAATTTGCTCCAGAGTTCTTTAACCTCTTATTTAAAGAAGTGCTTTGTGTTTTCTATCCTCAACACTCTTTTGCATGCTTCTATTATTTTTTTATGTATATCTACACCACAACATTTAATTTGTAAAAGTGAACCACTGTGTGAAGTTTTACATCAAATAAACACATATTCTTTGTTGTGAAATCCATGGTACGCTGTTAGGGGACACCACTAATGCTATGGGTTTTCTGTTAAATATATTACAAAACACACCAAACAAAAGTTAAAAGTCAAAAATGTTGTCTTTTGAAATTTTCTGGTTCTAGAAATGAAACATTTTTTACCTTTTATTAGTTAATCGTGCACACATGTTGTCATCTTGATAAACAACAAATAAGAGAGACAAACAGTTGCATTTCTCATTTTAATTTCTTTATTCCTTGTATTTAACAGTACAGTTTCAGTGTTAAGTGTAATTAGCTTAATGGCATTCATTGAATTGTTATAAGAATCAATCACAAAACAAGACAAGAAAGCTAAATGTATCAATATACAAATTTCTTTATTCTTTGCTAAACATGAAAACGATTGCTTTTGTATTTAAACTATCAGCAGAGGCCACATGGCATAGCACAGAGCCTTCTTGTGTTCAACAGTCTGCAGCAAAGTAAGCAGGACGCGGTGGAATAACCCGAAATGAGTTTGATCGGATCAGTGTGGGTGGAGGCTTGTCTTTGAAACCAAAACCACAAGATATCTTACCACTGTGCACACACCCTTTACTGTGCTCTGCCGTTATTAAAAACAACAAAAACAAGCCAATATCATTTAAACTGAACAAAACAAAAGTACAGTTCTTCACTTGCTGCTCTGCACATTATTAAAATAACTCTTTAATAAACCTGTCGTCTGCAATTAAATAATACATGCTGAGCTAAATGGTTTTTTTTTGTTTGGTTTATAGGAAAAAAAAAACAATCTCAGTTCCTGCCAATTTTAAAATACAGGAAGTTCACACCTGTGTTTTTTTTAAACTTGAATATCTCACAAGAAAATGTAAATATCCCCAACTCTCTTGTACACAGAGAAAGAGAGAGGGACACGGTTACAAACAGAGAATGGGAATAAAACAGCAATATGCCGAGCATTAATTGAAACTGGCCCAAACAAATATCTATGATTGCTGCCAGGATTTGTCTTACTGTCATATAGAAGAAACTGATTTACCCCCTGCACTATTGTGGTGGAGAATACGATGGCTGCTCTGAAACAAAGACAACTGTTTCCACGTGGGCAGGGTCAATGAACATTCACAGAGCATACATAAGATTTAGTACTTTTCCCACAGTTGAATGAGCGGGTCTAAAACTGACACCATCTGACAAAAAATATTTGTTACTGGCCAAAAAATGTAGAAACAAACTCATGCTTGCCTTCAAGCAGTGTGGCCAAACAGTCAGCTATCAACTGACACAATGCAGCTTCCAGTCATTTATAAAAATCTAGACTGATAACTTCTTTGTGGAGTGAACATTTTGAGATCTACAAAGGCTTTAAGGTTACTCGAATATTTGTCAACATCGAGTATTGTTGTTTTGCTAGTAAAACACAGAAATAAAGAAATCACTCCAACAGTGGTAAACATGGCACTGAGTTTATGCCAGTACTGCCCAATCTCTTAAAAAGTTTTCATTTTGAGCTGCAATGTTCATGCACAACTTTGATCCCATGCACGTAATCTCTCTGTAATATTGTCACTATGATTTTGACAAATCGATATTTTTTTCCCCCATACAGTATGTGACTTTTTTTTTTCTAGCAAAATCACCAAGACCCTAATGTTTTGTTTGGCTGCTTGATTAAGTGTCCTCTCTTGGAGCCAGATACAGTCAGAAGAATCCAGAAAACACTGGTTTATCACTAATTTAATTTTTCTAGGAGGCACGGATGAAAGTTGCTAAAAAAAAAAAAGTTTACATTTTTATTTGTCAGGCAGGAGTGCAGGCATCGGAAAACTTTATTTAAAGACATTTTTTATTCTTCAACAAAACAACATATAGTATATAGTAATATATATATATATATATATATATATATATATATATATATATATATATATATATATATATAGTATCTAGCAGGGCTGTGGAGATGGTAGATAAATCCTTCCACTCTGACTCCAACTCCTCTGTATTTAATATGCTAATATATTTTCCATGTTGATTGAAGGAAGGCAACATGCACGTCGTCATTTAACCACAGAACTACTGGCTAGGAAGCTGACTCTCTACTGTATTGGCCAGTATAAACAAAAGACAAGAACCCCTGAACACATATCAGTCCATAGCACACACCTCCACCTACATCATTACACTTGTTTACACTCAAATGAACTTGTTAAACACATTATATCTGAAATAAAATGAAAACACTTTTTGTAATGTACCATAATTCAGATTACAATATGTGAATGTCAGGTTGTATAATAGCTCAGCTGAACTTCACACTAGTAGTAAACACAACTATGTACTGGGCTTTATTCCTACATCAGATAAGTACTTAATTATGACTATTGTTTTGTGAAATGGGACATTTGAACTTGCTGTATTTTTTTTCATTACAATTTAAATTTATTAGGAGTCGGAGTCAGTACATTTTTGCAGACTCCGACTCCGACCCCGACTCCAGGTACCCAAAATTGTCTCAGACTCCACAGCCCTGGTATCTAGGGTATAGTATCTATAGTATCTAGATACTTGATTAGAATACAACAATTTTCGTCTTACAATGCAAATGGACAATGTCATCTTCCCATGTCGCTATTAACTATTAAAAGAATTGGAAAAATTTTAAGTAGAACTATAAAGTCAAGTGTGTTCGAGATTTACTTTGCTTTTCAAACAACTAAACTACATTTCTTCTAGATGCCTGCCGTCTGGGGTCACAAGGCATACCTTTCTAATACGAGAGAAAAAAAAAAGTAGGCCTTTCTATACTATTTGACGTAATTCTTGCTACGCACTTCAGATCCGGCAGCTTTGCTGAATTTGGTTTCCTCTCCACGCCCATAAACTAATCTAGTGGATTACAGTATCTCCTTTCCCTTCCTACGCAGTGTCTAAATGACACGGGCAACTCCTCTAAGAGATGTGCACGCTCCTAATATATGTCTGGCTCTAATATCTTTAGTATGCCCAATCTATTAAACAAATATCAAAGAATATTACAAACAAGAAAACAAAACAGGAGATTAAGAAAGAAAGAACCAATCCATCAAAAACGAGGGCAAATTGAAAAAAATCAAAAACGCAGACTAAATAGTAAACTGAAACTCAGTAACCCAAACCCACTTTGAAGCTGCTTAATTTATTGCCATGGGATGATAATACCAGCAGCTAAACAGAAAACTGCATTCTAGAATATTACCAGTTAAGGTCTCATCCTTTTTATAGCCCTGAGCAAATTAACTTGACCTGCCAGCATTACAACAGTTGAACTCAGGGACTGAAAGACACTTTGCAGGTTAAACAACATGTAAACGCAATGTGCCAGTCTGATCTCAGAAGCCAGGCACAAATAATACAAGGAAAACCTTAAAAGACAATGATATAAGAAAGGGGGATGACAACTCAGTAATTGGGCAAGAGTGAACTAATCAATAAAGAAACTGTTTGATGTAACACTGATAACTTATACGGGAGGAATACTTACTGCCCTTGAAAGGATCTGCACCTTTAAATGGATCCGTTTTAAAAGGGTCCTCTGACTGGAAGGGATCTGTGTGCAACTCCTGAACAGAATTATTGAACACTGACAGTTTAGCTTTAAATGGCTCCTCCTAAAATGAATAAAAACACAATTCAGTTTGGATTTTCCCCTCCATTTTACCTTTTTTATAAACACATTCTTTACTTTTTTTTTGGTTGATCAAACACAATGAAAAATGCAGTAGCCTCTCTCTTTTTCTACTTATGACAGTTAAATCTCACCACAAACATAAAAAACAACCAGAAAAAAATAGTTTCATTTTAAACCAGTCTTTAACTCCGTATATATGGGTTTAATAGGTGCTGGAGCCACAGCTGCAGCTCTTGGCAAAATCTGGTAAAACCACAGTGGCTCACTATATTCACCAATGCAAATCTAGGGTTTTTTTTCTTTGCTCATGCGAGACGCATATTAAATTTCCTAACCATCAATGTACAAGTGGGTGTCATGGCTGTGGTAACAGTAGTACAGGTGGAGAAAAATAAAGGTATACATTTGCTCTTTATTACAATATTTCTCATTGACATGTTTACTGCACACAGTTTATTCCATCCAATATCTATATCCACTTTGTCTAGTTCAATTTATCTTGACAGCACCTGCATAGGCACCTTCCAACAGGGAGCCTTTTCACTGCAGGGAGCACTCATTCATGCAAACACTCATACAAATCCTTCATTGTATAATTTTTTTTTCTGTATTTTTGATTTCACTTTGGCTACTGCAACATTGCCATGCCATTATTCATGCCCATGATAAATGATACCAGAGACACTGGAAGTTTTGGAATGGCTGACCAGTTAATACCTAGGTCAATAAAACTCTAACACGGCCTGACTTTTTTTTTTTTTATAACTAGCCATACTCACTTTAAGGTTTATTTTGTCCATTAAAATAAATCCAATAAAATCTCCTGGTGACAGGACTTTTTTGTTTTCGTCTACTCCTCTGTCTACTAGCCACATGTCAATCATAATGCTAATCACAATAAACTTTGTATTACGATGATTTGCTTTACTGTTTGTTTAATGTGGTTTGTGTGCTCACATATGCAAGTATCATATGGTTTAGCAATTTGTAGCTAAAGCAGTGTGGAAGTGTAAATGTACATGTGCTCTAAGCCTGTATTCACAAAATGGTGCTATACAAATAAAAGAACCAAAAATTAATTACCATGCACCCATTTAGGGGGCTGTTCCTGCCTTGCACCCTTTGCTTGCTGGGCAAATCTTTGGCCCCCCCGTAACTCTGCTCAGGCTTATGTGGGCATAAATATATACATATATATATATATATATATATTGTGGCAGGCGGCTGGGGTCCATGCTCAGCCAGGATGTCCTGCACACTATATTCAGGGGGAGCAGCCCTGGACGGCGCAATACCTCCCCCTAGACGCTAGATGGCCGCCCCCCTGGGTTGGAACGGTGCCTCGGTTTCTTGTAGGGCTCCATGGGAACTGGAATTGGGTGCAGCCCTGTTGGGTCCCGCAGACACCACCAGGGGGTGCTGTATTTGGGACTCCTGAGCCCGTGTGGGCAGCATATTCGTCACACCCGGAAGAGCAGCCAGAACTCAGCGACCAAGCACCTGGAGCACTTCCGGGTGGACTATAAAAGGAGGCGGCGACCACCACTCAGCGGCCGGAGTCGGGTGGAAGAGGACAAGGTTGCCTGGGAGGAGTGGTGGTGCCAGAAAGAGACGTGCTTGGTGTAATTTGTGTGTTGTTTAGGACTGTGTATTGCCTGGTGAAGAAAAATAAATATTTTGTTTTACACGTGCCTCCGTGTCAATCTGTGTCGGGTCGGGTGCAATATAGCACCTATCTTACAATATACAGTATATATGAATGAAAAATAATTCTGATGTGAAACTGATACTTCTAATTATAAATAAAGCAACATTTCCATAATTATGCACTGGTTTTTCACGGTCAGTCTAAGTATGCTGTAGTGCAAATAAATGATCTTGGAGGGCACAAATACAGTATGTGTATAAGTCTACCTTGTATGTAGTGAAGACAATTCTAATGGTTTCAGCTTAGATGTCCCAATCTCTTGGAGAGCGTTTCCCATCCTATGGACCCTGGATAAACATCACCCCTTCCCCAGTAGGCCCAATACACCTGCACCTCCCCAACTATACCACTCAATTCACAGTGGCATCATTACAGGTAGATCGTAGGTAATCCTGGATGATCTTCCCAACTCCCGCTCTGATGATCATGCTCAATTAACCAAGTAGGAAAAGTAATGATGATCGTGCTCGAATCGTCTAATGCTATGGTGATCGCATGGGACAGCCCTACTGCGTTGACAATCACACTCGATTCACCACATCACTCTCCCCAATCAGATGTTTACACTAAATTCATGAAAGGGGTGCTACATCATGAAGAGAAAGGAACACTCAGAGGAATTGCATAATTTTACTGAAAAGAAAAAAGAAATACTCAGAAGATAGATAATATTGGTAAGGTTACAAACACGCTAAAGTACATTATAAAAAAATTAAAAGTATATACTTGGAACAGCTTGTTCTCTTTAACTGAGCATCTAATGAGAAGGTAGCCAGGCACTGAAGGCATTACAAAGCATATGTTAATTCTAAAAGAATCACAGAGTTCCAAGCTGGACTGAAGGAAGCTGTGCGTATGATGAAAATTGCACAGGTACTTCACAATTCTGGGTGAATTAAGCATAAAACAAATGTCAAATGCAACTCAACCACAGTTCGACAAAAGGCAAGTGGCAGAAAAAAAGATGATTATATACTCTGAGGAGAGGAAAACTAATCATTCTGGGCTCAATGCCATTAGCTATATTTGGTAAACGAACTACAATGAATGACGCATTATTCAGAAAAATGAATCATTAACATGACACTGTATGTGCTCTACTGTCATTATCATTCTCCATGAAATTCTAACTTCTAAATTTAGAATTTAATTAATTAATTAAATTAGGGTAGAAATTCATTGCCCATGGCTTGAAAGACTTGTGAAGAAATTACACTACCCAGACACAACAACTGTGATGGACTGACACCCTGACCAGGATTATTTTCCAGGGTTATTTAATACCTTGTTCATATAGCTGCCAGGATAGGCCCCACATCCGCTGCCTATTTCCAAGCTACCCAGATCTTGAACTGGGTAAAGTAGATTTCAACAAGAATGTTAAGGACACAATGTAATACAGTACAGAGAAATCCCAGAGACTTTAGGGAAGAATTATCTTCCAGCAAGACATGGCCCCAAACTATACTTCCAATGTCACACTAGAACACCACTGACACAAAAGCATCAATATTCCTGGAGTTTGAAGTCAAAATATAAACATCAATCAAATCAACTACATGTTGATTTAAATGACAAAGTGAAAATTGGTATTTGTCAACAGCAATTACTAAATAATTAACAATAATAATTGCTGTGTGTCAGATTTCTTTTTGTCATTTTAATAGCTTTAAAAATCTCCATTTTAATGATACTGTTCAACACTGATGAAGCTCTTTTCATCAAGATGTATTTTAACACCAATCTAAGCTACAGCTTCTGGTATGATTGAAACCTGTTCTATGTCTACAAGCACACTGATGGTTGGGCTGGCACACGCTAACCAAGACAAGCTGTAGGTTAAAGACGCTACAAACAGCAGGCAGTGTGTGCGATGTCCAGGTTACCTGCAGCTGGCATACTTCCTTTTGCACCCCTCTCGGCTGCCCTCTGCAGCTAGGCAATGCTATCTGTTTCGGCCATTTTCCATTCCGAAGAGAGGCCATCAGCGACCATTCTAGACCAGACGTTGACTATGATAAATGAAGAGGGTCATGCTAGACCAGAGACTAACAAAGATAGTTCAACTGTTTATTATTAGGCTGTATTAGTCTACCCACACTCATTGTACTCTACTACCGTGAGTATATTACCTATAATGCATGAATAAATGTGTAAAATTCACTCCTGCCAGTTGTGTTATTATGCCTAATTGCCTGAGGTTACAGATGCAAGTGCTGAATTACAGTACAGTAGCAGTCACCCATGACAGTTTGGAAAGACTATGGGATTTGGGCATTTCATTCAGGTTTATGTAATAAAGAGTAAAAAAAGAGAGAACAGAATCACCCTAGGACCATACCATGGCAAAGTCTACTCTGTATAAATGTGAGCAAGTCCTTTTTAACAGTATGTGACAGGAGTTTACACAGTTCACAAACAGTTACATCTGATCTTGTTTGTTTCATATGGAATCTACAATGTACTGGGCATGCAATTATAAAAGAAAAAAACAAGAATAAAATTAAGAGGGTCTCCAAAATTATGTATTGTAATAATAGGGAAAAACGACTCTACACATTTTTTGGCACTTAGGCATAGTAAGAATTAAAAGTTTTTTTTATTTTTAGTCACTTGGTTATTATTACTCAGAGTTGTTCCCTTTTTTGTTAACTAGCATTTAACGATGCCGAAATGACAAGATAGGTAAAAATGGTATAGCTCACTTAGTAATAGTTGAATGTGTGTTAATTAAAAAAGATATTTGATTACAGAATCTAAATATCAAAGAGGGATGATATATGTGGATTTTCTTCTGTTTTATAACAAGTCACCCAACTAAATGAAATTAATAGCAAGAATTTGTATTTTAATATATTAATACTAATGTCTGTGAATACTCTACACTTGGACTGCCTGATGTTGAATGTAAACAAATATAATCAGTTTAACAAAACTCCAAAATCCCAAAATGGAGATTCAAACATAAAATTGCAGACGACAATAAAAGATTGCAACAACATTCTCCACTGTCCCAAAAAAATACTTTACATAAAATTATTTCACAACATGAAATATAGCAATTAAATCAAATTACACTATAAGTAAATTTACAGGCATGACAGGAACTAGCCTCCACTAACGTTTCAATAAACACTGAAAGAAAACTCACCATGGCACCGAAGCCACCATTCTCTTTCTCAGAAATGCCTTCGCTCATATCTGCCAGGTTAGTCATGCTTCCACAGTGAGTCCCATTCAGTGCAGAGTTGTACTGCTCAATACTCAATGAAACTTCCTGCTGGCTCTCTTGGATCTGAGAAAGCTTACTTCTTGCCTGTTATAAATAAAAGCAAACACTTTAATCAGGAGATGAGGCTGACGGAAAAAAGTAACCTCCTCATTTGAACCCAAAGGCACCAAAACAAAGAAAACTTTTAAATAGACAGCGCTTAATGTACACAGCATCATTGGATCACATAAGAGTAGGGCTAGGCAATATATCAAATTTTCAGTTAGATGTTATATTTAAGAAAAATTAGGATGCAAAAGCCAATGTTTAGCATTTTATTTGATTTCCTACAACCTCTTCTGAAAGTTTAACAAAATCCTAAAAATGTCTAGCGCTCCTCCTAAGCGTGATTACGTTGATTCTGCTCATGTCATGAGGCAAAGATGAACGCGAAAAAAAAAAAATGGAGCAAGGATCAGAAAAGGAAGTGTTCAGAACAGGTAGGGCTGGCACTGCTGTGTGCAAATGGTTTTGGTTTTCCCCTGGGATGGCAGGCAGAAAATTACACTAAGCAGTAATTCACTTGACAGCAGAATTCAGACATGCGCACAGTATAAATCATCATTCATCCACTTACTGCAACACTGTCTCCATTACAGATTACTGTATATTTTGCTCACCATGAATGATGCATTCTTCACGAGATGTGCCAGCTACCCAAATGCACCCCCATACCATCATGGATGCCTGCTTTTGAACTATGTGCAAATAATAAGCAGGATGGTCCCTTTCCTCTTTAGCCTATAGGACATAGTGTCCATGATTTCAAAAAGAATTTCAAACTTTGATTCATCAGACCAGAGAACAGGTTGTCCACTTCACCTGAGCTCTTAAAATGAACTCAGGCCCCGAGACGGTGTCGGTGTTTCTGGATCATGTTAATATATTGTTTCTACTTTGCATGGAATACTAGGTTGTTGTACAGTGTTAGCCATTATATTCCAGAAGATTGTCTCTGGGTATGGCAGTAGCTCTTCTTAGTTGAGTGTATGTTGTTTTGGGGGTATAACCTTGTCTGAGCAAGCATGACAACACAGTTGTTCCTGTAGCAGCCCACTTCAACAGCCTTGGACACTGTGAGATGGACTTTAAAGTCACAGTGCTCATGGGCAACTTCAGAACACAGCAAGAGAGAAGAGAATGGGAAGTTAAACTTATGCTAAAATTTAACACATTACAACATGGTTTAAATAGAGACAAGAGTTTTATGGCCAGATATGAGGATTGTTTGCATCTCTTGGACTGACACAGACAACCTGACTACAGACCCACATTGTACTGAAAAAGTCATCAGAAACTTTGCTGGACAGTTATCTTATCCAAAGATCTTGACTATACAGTGATCCCTCGCTATATCGCGCTTCGCCTTTCGCGGCTTCACTCCATCGCGGATTTTATATGTAAGCATATTTAAATATATATCGCGGATTTTTCGCTGCTTCGCGGGTTTCTGCGGACAATAGGTCTTTTAATTTCTGGTACATGCTTCCTCAGTTGGTTTGCCCAGTTGATTTCATACAAGGGACGCTATTGGCAGATGGCTGAAAAGCTATCCAGCTAACTCTCTCTCTCTCTCTTGCGCTGACGTAGGGGGGTGTGAGCAGGGGGGCTGTGTGCAGCTGCTTCCTGAAGGACAGGCTGCACGGAGCTTCGCATACTTAAAAGCTCAAAGGGCACGTATTGATTTTTTTTATCTGTCTCTCGCTATCTCTCTCTATCTCTCTCTCTCTGTCTTCCTACTCCTGACAGAGGGGGTGTGAGCTGCCGCCTTCAACAGCTTTGTACCGGCGGTGCTTCGCATACTTAAAAGCCAAAAAACCCTATTGATTTTTTTTTTGACTGCTTGCTTTGCACTCCTTTGAAAAGGAAGATATGTTTGCATTCTTTTAATTGTGAGACAGAACTGTCATCTCTGTCTTGTCATGGAGCACAGTTTAAACTTTTGAAAAAGAGACAAATGTTTGTTTGCAGTGTTTGAATAACGTTCCTGTCTCTCTACAACCTCCTGTGTTTCTGCGCAAATCTGTGACCCAAGCATGACATTCTAAAAATAACCATATAAACGTATGGTTTCTACTTCGCGGATTTTCCTACTTCGCGGGTGGCTCTGGAACGCAACCCCCGCGATGGAGGAGGGATTACTGTACATTGTTCTCCTGTCTTGCTAAATGAATCTTAGCTTGAACAGGTCTATTAATTTTTTTTACATTTAAGATGTCTCACTTAAAGGTTTTCCAATGTTCTATCTGTCCTAATGTCTATATAAACACAGGGAACTCCAGTTTCTCTATTACATCTTGCCTGAAGAAGGGGCCTGAGTTGCCTCGAAAGCTTGCATATTGTAATGTTTTTAGTTAGCCAATACAAGGTGTCATTTTGCTTGACATCTAACTACTGTGCATGGTCATGTTTTCATTTGTTTGCATTCGTAGATGCATGTATGTTCACAGACAACAGTTTTCAGAAGTGTTCCTGAGGCCATGTAGTAATATTCACTACAGGATTGTGTCTAGTTTTTAATGCAGCACTGCCTGAGAACCCAAAGATCACAGCCATCCAGTATTGGTTTTTGGCCTTGTCCCTAGTGAAAAAGAGATTTCACCAGATTCTCTGAATCTTTTAATGATATTCTATACCGTCAATGATAAAATCCCCAAACTATTTGTAATTTTACATTGAGGAGTGTTATTCTTAAATTGCTGCACTGCATTCTTTCACAGAGTGGTAAATCGCTCCCCATTTTTACTTCTGATAATCTGGGATACTGTTTTATACCCTTTCATGTTACTGACCTGTTGGCAATTAATTTAACCAATTTGCGAGATGTTCCACTAGGTTTTTTTTTAAGCATTACACAACTTTCCAGTTTTTTTGTTGCCCATGTCCCAACTTTTTTGAAACATGATGCTGACATCAAATTCAAAATGAACATATACCTTCCATAAAACAATACAATTTCTCAGTTTCAACAATGACTATGTTGTCGTTGCTCTAATTAAATATAGGTAAAAGGATTTGCAAATTATTCTGTATTTATTTACATTTTACACAGCATTTCTACTATTTTTTGGAAATGAGGTTGTAGATTTGATAGAATAAACTGCAGCCTCCTTTCCCACATAACATGTTACCCATTAATTTAGAAACATCCATCTATCCGTTGTCTAGCCAAGGTAAGCAATTAGATGGGTAAACAAAAAAAAAGACATTGTGGTCTAGTGATACCAATATACATTAAACACACACACACACTTTCATGTGTGGTTGTGTAAGTATGTGTGCATACGCATATAATTTGCTTCTTTGTATTTGTGTTTACATATAAACATGAATTTTACAAACGAGAGGAGACCATTCAGTCCATCAAGATAGTTTGTTTAGCTGCTAGCTAAGGTGTCTCAATGTCTCATCCAGATACTTCTTAAAGGTTACAATGATTTGGTAGCTGATCCAGATTCACGCAACTTTTTGTGCAAGTGATCAAGAGATGACTCCAGATAGATAGATAGGTAGATATGCAGTTATGGTGTGAAACAAGCTTACCGGTGCTACAAGTATGCTAAAAAGCTGATGCCTAGGGGAAAAAAATTCAGTTTGAAAAAAGACACAGCTAACAGTAACAACATGATATAAAACAACATGATATGAGCATTTAGGTTTTCAGCTTGCAAGACAGACATTCATTTCCACTGACGTCCTTGTGTAAGTGATTTGCTATTGAGTCAAAAGAATTCGGCTGGACCTACTTTATAAAATACCTTCAGAATTATGAATACATTGATTAAGTTCTCACACGGCCTCCTCTGCTCATGACCATACAGGTTTAATTCTCTGAGCTGGTCAGAGTAGGACTCTCTCTAAAGAGTTCAGTTTTGTTTTCTCATCAAACCAGAGAAACGTTATCCTCATGCTCTCAAGAGTCCTTTAAATGCTATATGGCAAACCTCAAGCATGGTGTCATATATGCCTTTCATATAAGGGTGGCTTCTGTCTAGTCCTCCCAACCAACAACTGATTGATGGAGTGCTGCTGAGCATCAGTTCTGACAGGTTCTCCCATCTCAGCAGAAGGACCTCTGGAGCTATGTTAGAGTGGTCACTGGATTGTTGGTCACCTCCCAGTTACTCAGTTTGGCTGAATTGCCAACTCTAGGTAGAGTCCTGGTGGTTTTAGAATTCTTCCACTTTACAGTTATTGAGGCCACTGTGCTCCTGAAAACACAAAAAGCTTTACTAACGGTTTTATCCCTTTGCCCTGATCGATGCTTTACCACAGTTTGAACACAGAGGTCTACAGAGAGTTCATTGGATTTCACGTTTTGGTTTTTGTCCTGACATGGAAGTATGAATTGTGGGAGCTTTTATGCACAGGCGGTTGCCTTTCTAAACAATGTCCAAGCAATTCAGTCTGACGCAGGTGGACTCCAGTCGAACTCTAGACACATCTCAAGGAGAATTAAAGCAAACAAGCTCCATCTGACAACAATCTGAAACGCCATGGAAAAGGGTCTGAATACTTGTATGAAGAAGAGATTTCAGTTTTTAGTGTTAAATAAATTTACAAACCTTTCTGCAAATGTTTTCATTTTGTCATTATGGGCTACTGAGTTGTAGATGGATCGGCAAAAAGGCAAATTTGGCCATTTGTAGTAAAATCTACAACACAATACTGTATGCAGAAGGAAGACAGGATCTGAATACTTTCTTTACCCATTGAATGTTAATAATAGAGTCTAGTAGACTTCAGTACTTTTTAGGACCTTTAAAACAAGATTCAATATTTTCTGGAGAAACTGGATGAACAATACACAGATGAACTTTGTAGGAATAAATATTAGTGTTTAATATTAATATTATTGTTTCACAGGGTAATTGTATAGGCCATGTGATGTAATACTTTATATACTTATATTAAATTTATAGTAGATGGGCATTGTTTTTGCTGTATACTGTAATGCATTAAAATTTGTTCTTTTTTTATTTGACAAAAATTAGGTTGAAGTCACAACCCTATGGACAAAATGTGACAGCTTGCTACACCTATTCAGGAACGTCCTAAACTCAATCCACCCCCATTTAATTTTTTTTTCGATTTAAAATACCTCAGTAGTTATTTTCTAGAGTAAGACTGGGAATGATCAGTAATAAAACAAAACACACACAGAGTCTAAATTTAGCTCTGAGTGAGAGTACCTATGAGATAAGCCCATATGTTTGAAGTATGGTTGTTAACCAAAGACTGAGATAAGAATGTTTAATATTTAAGACACAACTGTTAAATATATACAGACATTCAAGTAAAATTCTGTGGGTATATATGTGTATTATATGTTAATATTAACATTATTTTCACAATAAATTTATGAAATGATTATACATAAAGAAAATGTTTAGTCTTCAAATACATATAGAAGTTAAAAAAAATACTACTGAGCTGCTCAGAAACATTTGTATGTAAGTGACTGTAAACTATTTTATTTTGCTAATGGATTACAACTGACATGCAAGATGAATTTGGGTTGACGGATATCACAGACAAAAATGATGTGTGATTTCACTGTAAGTCTCTTGTATGCAGTTCTTCAGGTCTCTATGCAAGAACAAAGGAAAGACAGCTAAACAGAAAAGTAGAGAACTCAACCTCAAAGTACTGCTGTCATCTCAAACAAGAAATGGTCTTAGTTTGAAGTGTGTGTTGGAGTACTTGATTTTATTTATCTAATAATGCTTGTGAACTGCATGTTCTTTCTCTAACACGGTGAAAACAAAAGTGAGCCCAGATGCTTAACAAAAAGGCAAATAAAGTATTTAGTACCAACATTTCTACTGTAATGCTAACAAAAGCAGTTTACCATCTGTGGGAATGCAGAAGCTGTCCATTTTTACAGCAACATGTGAATTCAGAAGCATTGCACCCTCTATGGGAATGAAGTAAAAATGCAGTTTATTATGAAAGTATAAACATGTCGAGCAGCTATTGGAGTGTCTGAAGTATTATATATATATATATATATATATATATATATATATATAAATATATAAACTGCTCAAAAAAAATGAAAGGAAAAAATCCTGCTGGCTATCTCTACTGATATGGACTGATATGGTAATGTGTTAGGAACGAAAGGATGGCACATCGTTTGATGGAAATGATCAACCGACAGAGGGCTGAATTGAAAGACACCCCAAAAATCAAAGGGAAAAAATGACACAGCAGGTTAGTCCATTTTGCTGAAATTTCATTGCAGCAACTGCAAATCATACTCGGTAGTTTATATGCGACTCGACCACCCCCAAACCCTTGTATGCTTGCCTGACAATGTCTTCGGAGGGGTGGTTGGCATGCTCCTAATGAGACGACGGATGGTGTCCTAGGGGATCTCCTCCCAGATCTGCACCAGGGCCTCACCGAGCTTCTGGACATTCTGAGGTGCAACCTGGCAGCGTCGGATGGACCGAAGTATAATGTCACACCCAGAGGTGTTCTATTGGATTGAGGTCAGGCGAGCATGGGGGCCAATCAATGGTTCATCCTCATCCTTCATCCTCCAGGAACTGCCTGCATACTATCACCACATGAGGCTGGGCATTGTCGTACACCAGGAGGAACCCAGGAGCCACTGCACCTGCATAGGGTCTGACAATAGGTCCAAAGATTTCATCCCAATACCTAATGGCAGTCAAGGTGCCAATGTCTAGCCTGCAGAGGTCTGTGCATCCCTCCATGGATATGCCTCCCCAGACCATCACTGACCCACCACCAAACCGGTCATGATGAACTATTTTACAGGCTGCATAACATTTTCCACGGCTTCTCCATGTGCTCAGGGTGAACCTGCTCTCATCTGTGAAAAGCACAGGGTGTCAGTGGTAGACCTGCCAATTCTGGTATTCTATGGCAAATGCTAATCGAGCTCCATGGTGCTAGGCAATGAGCACAGGGGCCACTAGAGGACATCTGGCCCTTAGGCCACCCTTATGAAGTCTGCTTCTGATTGTTTGGTCAAAGACATTCACACCAGTGGCCTGCCTGCTGGAGGTCATTTTGTAGGCTCTGGCAGTGCTCATTCTGTTTCTCCTTGCCCAAAGAAGCAGATACCGGCGGATCCTACTGATGGGTTAAGGACCTTCTACAGCCTTGTCCAGCTCTCCTAAGGACACTGCCTGTCTCCTGGAATCTCCTCCATGCCCCTGAGACTGTAATGGGAGACACAGCAAACGATCTGGCAATGGCACGTATTGATGTGCCATCCTGGAGAAGTTGGACTACCTGTGCAACCTCTGTAGGGTCCAAGTATGACCTCATGCTACCAGTAGTGACACTGACCTTAGCCAAATGCAAAACGATTGACAAAACCGATGAGGAGGGAAATATGTCAGTGGCCTCCCTCCACATGTTAAACCATTCCTGTTTTGGAGGTCATCTCATTGTTGCCCCTCTAGTGCACCAAAGCAGCTGAAACTGATTAACAAGCCCCTCTGCTACTTAACTGTACAGATCAATAGCCCACAAGTTTCACTGACTTGATGCTATACACTGATTTAAAAAGTGGTCCTTTAATTTTTTTGAGCAGTATATACAGTATAAACACATCTACACGTGGAAGTGTGTGCATCTATGCAGCAACCGGAAGTGAAAGGTGGAGTCGGGGTGAAGGCTCTGCCTCCGAGGAAACAGAAAACTCGCTTAGCTGCATATTATATATATACTGTATATATATATATATATATATATATACCTACACATAATCACATAATCTGTACAAATGGTCACAACATGGTGAAGACTCCACATTTGTTTACATCTGCTTTTGCGTATGTGTTAATTACGATATATAAACTAACTATATTCACAGTTCTCCCAAGGTGTGCACATTCTATGGCACAGTTTCATTTCAACACTTTCCTAGCATTTTTCCACAAAACGCTCCTTGTTCCAGTGCTTAAATCCAGTTTGAAAACCTGCCACTTCTCCACAGCATTGACATAAGGGTTTTCTATTAAATGCTGTACTTGCGTCTCTCGGTGTGTTTTTCCTACATCATTGAAACTTCATCCCTTTAAACTTTACTGCCTATATGTTCTTTATCCACATAGACTTGCATCTTTGTTTGCTTTTCAAAACAATCCCCAATAATGTGCATATTATGAAAGTTGTTAAATGAAACATATTAAAAAACAAACAAACAACCAACCCAGTGCCACCACCAGTTTCAATATGTCCATCTATCTATTAATTTATGTCATCAATTGTGTATTATCTGAATACTTTTTATCAAGCATGGTCATTACAACTTGTTTTTTTTTTTTTTTTTTTTTTGGCACCAGCAAAGATAGTTTCAGCGCATCATAGGTAAGTGTTTACAAAACTGAACTGTCCATTTGACTCAGTTACCTCTTTATCTCCCTCTCTGTTAAGAGGAAATTAAACCTATGGCAAACATGAACATTCTTATCTTAGGTTAATGTGTATATTAAAACATTACCTTCTAATAACAATCCCCTCACATCATTCAGGGGCTTCAAAACATAGAACTCAACTAAGATACAGCATCAAGTCATCAGAGGATCTGATAAAACAAAGTGCTATTGCTGCTGCTTTTTTCTACAAACAACGTCCCCACTTCAAGTTGGTCTGAAAACAGGAAATCCACCACGGGCATAACACCTCAGAGATCAGAAGGGAGCTGCCACAAGGCTCCACAGCACAGCAATGCCATTTCAAAAGGTTTAAGAGTTTTGCTATCTCTGTTCCCAGCAAAGTGCTACATGTTATCGTGACTTCTAAGCATCCTGTTGTCATTGCAAAAACTGCAACAGGAAAAAAACATTTTCCCAGGGTGAGAACAACATCATTTTGTTAGCTACTGTAATATTATTTGCTTCTTTTTAACTGCTCCATTAACAGAGTGAAAACAGCATTCTAGAGATTCAAAGTCATGAACAGGTCAATGTCTGCAATTATTTCTCAAGAAAGTGTATGATCATGGAAATGTTTTCTAGGGATGATAAGGTGGGGCACCAATCCATGTGGTGTTGACGCAGATTCCAGAATCTCAAAACTGAATGGGGAATTTATATTAGAAAAATGTCACATGCAACATAAACCTTAAAGCCCAAGTTACTTATCTTCATATGTACAAAATAAAGACCATTCAGTCTCTGATATAAATGTAAATACTTCATTGTACTTCACATCATAAAAATGAAAGAAGGAAGTGGGTTTAAAAAAAAAAAAAAGAATGAACTTATTCTTGTACTTGTCGCCATCTAGAGGGATTTTTTGGTGACTACCAACCACACTTTAATAAAAAGAAAAATACAACCCACTTTTTAAAAGCATCCTATTGTTTGAACAGGCAATTCAGTACAGTAGGCTGTATCGATCTTTATTAATGAAAATTTTTAAATTTACATCCAGAAACAGCTGTGGAAGGGCCTTATAGGGCCAGGTCCATCATCAGACTGATAAGTGCATTCATTAATACTTTTTAATTATGAAAATAAATACTATTTTGAGTAAATATATACAGTGGTGTGAAAAACTATTTGCCCCCTTCCTGATTTCTTATTCTTTTGCATGTTTGTCACACAAAATGTTTCTGATCATCAAACACATTTAACCATTAGTCAAATATAACACAAGTAAACACAAAATGCAGTTTGTAAATGGTGGTTTTTATTATTTAGGGAGAAAAAAAAATCCAAACCTACATGGCCCTGTGTGAAAAAGTAATTGCCCCCTGAACCTAATAACTGGTTGGGCCACCCTTAGCAGCAATAACTGCAATCAAGCGTTTGCGATAACTTGCAATGAGTCTTTTATAGCGCTCTGGAGGAATTTTGGCCCACTCATCTTTGCAAAATTGTTGTAATTCAGCTTTATTTGAGGGTTTTCTAGCATGAACCGCCTTTTTAAGGTCATGCCATAGCATCTCAATTGGATTCAGGTCAGGACTTTGACTAGGCCACTCCAAAGTCTTCATTTTGTTTTTCTTCAGCCATTCAGAGGTGGATTTGCTGGTGAGTTTTGGGTCATTGTCCTGTTGCAGCACCCAAGATCGCTTCAGCTTGAGTTGACGAACAGATGGCCGGACATTCTCCTTCAGGATTTTTTGGTAGACAGTAGAATTCATGGTTCCATCTATCACAGCAAGCCTTCCAGGTCCTGAAGCAGCAAAACAACCCCAGACCATCACACTACCACCACCATATTTTACTGCTGGTACGATGTTCTTTTTCTGAAATGCTGTGTTCCTTTTACCCCAGATGTAATGGGACATTTGCCTTCCAAAAAGTTCAACTTTTGACTCATCAGTCCACAAGGTATTTTCCCAAAAGTCTTGGCAATCATTGAGATGTTTCTTAGCAAAATTGAGACGAGCCCTAATGTTCTTTTTGCTTAACAGTGGTTTGCGTCTTGGAAATTTGCCATGCAGGCCGTTTTTGCCCAGTCTCTTTCTTATGGTGGAGTCGTGAACACTGACCTTAATTGAGGCAAGTGAGGCCTGCAGTTCTTTAGACGTTGTCCTGGGGTCTTTTGTGACCTCTCGGATGAGTCGTCTCTGCGCTCTTGGGGTAATTTTGGTCGGCCGGCCACTCCTGGGAAGGTTCACCACTGTTCCATGTTTTTGCCATTTGTGGATAATGGCTCTCACTGTGGTTCGCTGGAGTCCCAAAGCTTTAGAAATGGCTTTATAACCTTTACCAGACTGATAGATCTCAATTACTTCTGTTCTCATTTGTTCCTGAATTTCTTTGGATCTTGGCATGATGTCTAGCTTTTGAGGTGCTTTTGGTCTACTTCTCTGTGTCAGGCAGCTCCTATTTAAGTGATTTCTTGATTGAAACAGGTGTGGCAGTAATCAGGCCTGGGGGTGGCTACGGAAATTGAACTCAGGTGTGATACACCACAGTTAGGTTATTTTTTAACAAGGGGGCAATTACTTTTTCACACAGGGCCATGTAGGTTTGGATTTTTTTTCTCCCTAAATAATAAAAACCATCATTTAAAAACTGCATTTTGTGTTTACTTGTGTTATATTTGACTAATGGTTAAATGTGTTTGATGATCAGAAACATTTTGTGTGACAAACATGCAAAAGAATAAGAAATCAGGAAGGGGGCAAATAGTTTTTCACACCACTGTACTTATTTGTCAATTTACAAGGAATAGATTTTTTTTTTTGTTTATAGGGGACCTTCTGGTGAGTAATAGTTTAGCTTTACATGCAAACTGGTTAGTCAGCACTGACTGCAACACAACGTGCATTGGTCCAAAGATGTTAATGCAAATCATTTTCGAGAAAAAACAACACACAATTCAAATCTGAAAATGCCTGAAACTGAGCAACAATTTTATTTTACAAAAGGGGCTGGAAACAACTCTGTCTCTCAATCTGTGCATCAGAAGACTCCCAAACTGGCGAAAGAATTCAGCTAACAAGTGCTAGGAACATGGCTAATGATGGCATTAACCACAAAAAAGGCAGAAAGCAAACTCACTGTGTCATATGTTTGATCACTGTGGATGACATGGGCACGGACAATCCTAGAACAAGTTATACTGAACAAATACTGACATTGACAGCTATGCTTTAATAAAATCGTTCATGGAACCAACAATAAAATGAAGCAAATCTTATACTGGAATGAATTTTCTAGTGCCCACAAAAAGGAGGGCAAACAGGCTGTTATATCCACTAAAATGCACAGTAACCTTTTCTGTATATCTGCAGTTACTAGTTATGAGCAAACCTCATGAAGTGTGGGTTTACCAAAATCACATAAATGTTCATGAACTTTGCCAACCTAAGTGAAATGCATTTAAGTCATTGGGGAAAGAAGAACTGAACTGGTTTTGAGGGAATTATAATGGGGAGGTTTAAGTTTACCTGAGGGCTTGGGAAGCCTCTGAAAACTATGCGGGACCAGTTATTGAAGCCAAAAATGTGATCGAAGCTGTGATGCAGCAGTGGAAATCACTGTGCCCCAAGCAATAAAAGATACAAACGGAACAAATACCAAAAAACTTAATACAACAAATGGCCACAAACTAGTAGTAAGTACAAGAAATGCATCTATTATTGTACTCACAGAGTTACAGTCTTGGGATACACATTGGATATGCCACAAAGCTATGACGTGTGACTAGCTCATTCCATTGTTTGAAGTTACGGCTCCTTCTCTCTGTGCAGATTCTCTGCACTTTCTCCTTCCATTAAGAAGATGGAAACACCTTGTAAATGGTAATAAATCTTTCTTTATCATTTTATCAAATGGTCTCAATCCTAGGGGCTACTATAACTCTTTGGGAGCTAATTATTTTCTTTTCCGTTTTGGCCCAGGGCTGAGTAATTTTTAACAAAAAACTCAAATGTTCTGAAAAGCACACAAAGCAATGGTTTCACACATAAATCACCATAAAATATTTACGACAAATGTCACTCTGTTTTATGTTCCATGAGCCTCTACAGTATGTGAATTCACATGCATGTTTGACTCATGACTCATATGGTGAAAGGCACTTTCTAGAAAAAACAGCCTGAAGTAGCTGAGTGGCTGGAAATCCATAGCGTCCACTAGCACACCACATCGTTTGGTGAAGTCTGGTAGCCAGCTTGCCTCTGGCAGATCGATGTCTGTGTAGCCCTCCCAGGCAAACAATAATGTAGGCGTGTCAGCTACACAAGTGTGTTCGGCACTATGATCAGCTGGGAACTGATCAGCTGATGCAAGTACCTGACTTTCGTTTTCAATCTCCAGATAACCTGCATCAAAATCGGAATCCGACTCAGCAATAAATTCGACGTCAAGTCAATGAAGCTAACTTTCTTTCTAGCAAAGAGAATCTACCTATGATGTAATGTCAAGTTTTCTCAACGTTTCCGCCGATTATCACCCTCTACCTCTCTACTTTCAACCCTACGTTGCAACTTGTTAACACCCGCCCTAAAATAGTTAAGGTAAGTAGATCAATTATGTATTAGTGTTAATTTTGTTGGTAAAAAATCAAACGAAAAATACTCATCAACAACATTTGTTATGTGTCAAAAACGGAACAAAAAATAAATAAAAATGAGTCATTAATGATGAAAACTAAGACGAATGCTTTTAAAATTGCTGTTGACGAAAAGTAGACAAAATGAAAGTTTTACAAACAACTGGACAATGATCGATGCAAAGCTCTCTGCTCATCTCTATTACACATGATGCGGTCTGCCAACAAATAACGAGCATGAATGCAGTGTTGTAATTTTAAACATTTGTATGCATGCATGAAATTGGATAACACTAGTTTGGATGCCATCAGGAAATCATCATGTCAGCCAGAACCCTGCTCCTCTCTGCTCTGCAATTTCCAGCCAGCAAGATTCACGGGCAAAAAAAGCAGTCAGACATATGGACCACCTTAAATTACAGCGCTGATGAAAATAAAACCAGTGTAAGCCATGTGGAATGAAACTCACAGGGAAGAACACCATAAACCTGAGGAGGGCTCTAGAGGCCCTAGAGATTCATGCCAAGGTATGCAACGTTATCTTGATGGTGACTTGTCCGACACTAATATTGTTACCTCTAGCTCTCATTCATCAAGTGCATCACTTTATTTTAGTCGTGCTGTCACAATGATAGGTCAGTACTGCACTCTTGTGTAACCGCAAATATACAAATAACTTCAAAAGGCACAATAATGTGAGAAAAATGTGATTAAGAACTACATATGAAAGGCAGAACAGTGGTGATGGTACAGCACTGCATCAACACAACGAAAAGAAAAACAGTAGAAGTCATGTCTGGCAATGCTGTGTGTTTGAGAATTTCAGTGTGAGATTGGGGAAAATGTGCTTATTAATGGGAAAAAAAGCCAACACAAAGACACACGCAGGCTTTTGTTATTGGCAGTTTTATCCCTTTAGGAGTTACTTAAGAAACTGATCTGTGCTTCTTTGAAATCACAATCAGATGTGCTCAGCCTCAGATGTGAGTTGTAACTGTTTAGCTTGTAGTATAATGCATTTGTTACAGCAGATGAAATGACGGGGATATTAATCACTTTTAACACCAGAATCCCTGAAGCCTATGAAAAAAGTCATAATCCCAGGCCACCTTAAATTCCCTCGCACCTCCTCATCAGTGTCTTTGTTTTGCAAATTTCTTGATCAGCATAAGCAGCCTGCTATCCCATCTTCCACCAGTGCAGCTCAAATCGGAAACAAAGTTCTCCCAGCTCAAGTCTGTTTATCTGGGTGTGAAAGTAGGTCTGGAATTGTATAGTGTAAATAATATATCATTATTTGGAACACATGCACTTCATATATGTTCCGTGTCTACAACAATCAGGGTAAATATAGGATGACAGAAAATGCGAAGGAAGAAATGTTGAACACATCACTAATGACAAAATGTTGGCATGAAGTGTATAATGTGTGAAGACGGATATCAAATAAACACTTCACAAAAGGTACAAGTATAACAAAACGAGTGCGCTTTTATCTATAATAATAAAAGGCAAAGCCCTCACTGACTGACTGACTGACTCACTGACTCACTCATCACTAATTCTCCAACTTCCCGTGTAGGTGGAAGGCTGAAATTTGGCAGGCTCATTCCTTACAGCTTACTTACAAAAGTTAGGCAGGTTTCATTTCGAAATTCAAAGCGTAATGGTCATAACTGGAACATATTTTTTGTCCATACACTGTAATGGAGGAGGCGGAGTCACGTATCGCGTCATCACGCCTCCTACGTAATCACGTGAACTAAAAACAAGGAAGAGATTTACAGCACGAGTCACACGCGGGAACGAAGGTAAATGACGTTAATTTTTGACTGTCTTTTAATACTGTGTAAGCATACATATTAACACATGTGCAATTAAACGTGTGCATTTACGGGGTGATTTCTCAGGCTTAAAAGCTCACCTTTTATCAAACGCGGGAACAAAGGTAACTGACGTTGTTCACTGTCTTTTAATACTGTGTAACCATACATATTAACACATGTGCAATTAAACGTGTGCATTTACGGGCTGATTTCTCAGGCTTAAAAGCTCGCCTTTTACTAAAAAGGTAAATACAAAACTATTTTCAATCAGTTTATTGAAACGCTCCCGTTAAGGATTGCAATAACATATTCGCGAGATAAAAGAACGAAGTAGGGGGAAATGGAGGAAGAGCCGTGAACAGCTAAGAGCAAAAAATTAATTAAACAATTGAGAACGGAGCGAGTTAAGCATACAAGCATGTTCATAAGGGAAAGAAAGCACGGTGTAAAACGAAAGTTTAAATTAAGTTTATAGAAACGCTCCCGCTGCGGATTGCAATAACATATTCGCGAGATAAAAGTTTAATGAGAACACACGAGGTATAAACGAACCACACGCCGTGGCGCAACGTTAGGGGCAACAGTTTCAACCATTCTATGATCTGCTTCTCGCAACTGAAAGACGGCACATGGCGGATGTTAGCCGACTTGCTGACCGCAACGTTAGGGGCTTCAAGTATGGCGCTGACACCACATCTCAGTGCCAACACTTTGCAGACTGTACTTAAAAGACACGCCCTCCTCACTGGACAGTTAAAAACACCAATCAAACTAACGATGACATCAAGTATTACCCAATCAAAAGTAGGAAAGGAGGCATCTTCATAAAATGCGTGTGGGATGATTTGCATGAGACGCTGCTTTAAAAAAAAAATGATAAAAAAAATACGAGATAAATCCCGTCCAGTATTGATTCAAAACGGGACGCGCAATTTCATTCTCAAACGTGGCACGATTCCGTATTTTAAAGGACGGGTGGCAACCCTACAGTGCCAGGTAACCACCCATACAATCACATTGTGATTCAGACTAGGAATGCAATGAATGTAATTACCCCGATCTACATACAAGGCGAAAGTCTTGCAACATTCAAAGATGATGGTTTGGGATAAGTACACCATACAACATAAAAGAGCTTATGAAGCCTTGAACCGAAAAAAGCAAGATCTCAGAGATCGTAAAAAAAAAAATAGGAGGTAATGTCGTTTTACTCGCTGTAGATTTTAGTCAAACATTACCAGTTATTCCACGAGGGAGACCAGCAGATCAACTCAACGCGTGTTTAAAATCCATGCTTCTCCCACGCTCGGTTATATGTCGCGTGTTCTCGGGTAGGTGCACCAAAAAATGTATACATTTAAGCATGTAATGGGCAAACAAAAAATGAGGTATACCCGAAGGCACTGCAGTACTACTTAATGTAACTTTACTTCTTAAATGTTAATGTTTTACTGTTTAATAATTTATATGCTTCTTATATGTTGTTCAAATTCTTTTATCAAAATACCACTGACAACGCAATGCACAATAACATGGAGTGAATACACCATACGCATCCGCCCACGGCTGCCCTGCTGTGCGCAGATAGGAGTTGATTCTACAATAAAATAAAATAAAGATAAAAAGAGTAAAACAATCATCACCCATAAAGCGGATAGTAGACGTGACGTACTATATGTGTACCACATTTCAAGTGTATAGGTGAAACGGTTTGCGAGCTACAGGTCATTTAAAATCCTGGACAGACACACAAATTGCCACGGTACCAAATTACAGAAGAAGATTTTACTGTTTAATAATTTATATTTATATGAAATGTGCTTCTTATATATTACTTCATATTCTCATATGATAATGATGTTAATGTTTATATTGATTTCTGTGTTATTAAAACTGCATGTATGTGTGTATATGTATATATATATATATATATATATATATATATATATATATATATATATATATATATATATATATATATATATATATATATATATATACTAGCAAAATACCCGTGCTTCGCAGCGGAGAAGTAGTGTGTTAAAGAGGTTATGAAAAAAAAAGGAAACATTTTAAAAATAACGTAACATGATTGTCAATGAAAGCCCGTTTCACTCAGTAAGTCTTATGTGTGTGTTTATGTATGTGTGTATATATATGTAGATGTGTATATGTAGATATGTATATATATGTATATGTATATAAATGTTTATGTGTGTGTGTATATTATATATATAATATATATATATATATATATATATATATATATATATATATAAAAGACAGCAACAGTTATAACAATGACAACACAATTGCATTGACAATCATGTTACGTTATTTTTAAAATGTTTCCTTTTTTTTTCATAACCTCTTTAACACACTACTTCTCCGCTGCGAAGCGCGGGTATGTGTATATATATGTTGATATATGTATATATATCTGGATGTGTATATGTATATATTTATGTATATACAGTATGTTTATGTATATATATGTTTACATAACCTCTTTAACACAGTACTTCTCCGCTGCGAAGCGCGGGTATTTTGCTAGTATATATATATATATATATATATATATGTGTGTATATATATATATATATATATATATATATGACAGCAACACTCATAACAATGACAACACAATTACATTGAGAATCATGTTACGTTATTTTAAAAATGTTTCCTTTACTTTTTCATAACCTCTTTAACACACTATTTCTCCGCTGCGAAGCGCGGGTATTTTGCTAGTTCAAGAATATAACCAAAGAAAAAAAAATTGGGTTAGGGGACACTGCCGACACGTCCGCTTGGCAGGTGCACAGGTAAGAACTGCTGTCATAGTCAAGAAGTTGCAGTTTCACAAAGTACCTGTAGACAAGATTGTAAATCCCATCAAATACCTACACAGGGGAAAACAACTACTTCATTGTTTTATATCCAAGATGGAATGCACATTATTCCTTCCAAATCTGAGATTCAATTATCAGATGGAAGTTTCTGGTCCAGAACCAAGGCATAGGCTATCCCTGGGAGGTGAAAAAGTGTGATTCCCAAGGCACGTCACTTGCCTTCTATGCAAAAATGAATAGCGTGTTAGGAAAAAAAAAAATGTTGTGCTTTAAGTATTTCCAGTAGGCTCCTATCCACCCACTGCAGTCTTCCCACCATCGACCTTTTTAAACCACAGCAGTAATCTCAGCCAGAGATGAACTAGCCCTGTGCAAAGTTGTGTGTGCAAAGTTTAGAAACTCCTAAAGATGCTCCTTCCATTTCTCAACAATACTCCCATCATTTCCGAGAACAGCCTGGATTATGTCCCACCTACTCTTCCTCTATCAACAAATGGTTCTATTCACCCATCACCAAACCCTGTTAAATTCAATTTAGGACCATGGAGGCTAGAGTCAATAACACCAACAGCATCTTGTGGAAGGCAGAAATGAACCATGAGAAGAAGGAAAGCACATCACACAGAACATTTAGCCATTTTCTTTTATTAGAAGCTGTTGGCATCAGAGGAAATCGACAAAACCTGATCTCAAGATGGTTAACTGACAGGAGACAAAGAGTACAGGTTAGAGGAAAATTGGGGACAAGCGGTGAAGTCCCCCAGGGGACGGTTTTTGGCATGCTACTTTTTCCAATTTAAATTAATAATGTAGATTATGGGGTAGAAGAACCAACTTGTGTAACTTACTGATGATATTAAAATTGGAGGGCTAGCAGATAAGGGATGTAGCAAAAAATAATTCAAAATGACTTGGAAAATCCTCAGAACTGTGCAAACAAACACTAGGAAAATTCAGTTTCACATGTAAAAGTGCAAATTGTGGGTGGGTGGGTAAAAGGAGCATCAATTAAAAATATATTAAAAGAGACACTATCTTTACAGGACGCAACCTCCGAGAATGACTTAGGGGTTAACAATGACACAACATTCTCATTATCTAAGCAGTGTGCAGAAGCAATCAAAAAAGCAAATAAAACGAAGAATACGGGGACCAAGTTGGAAACTTATTTAGGGTAAAATTTCACACAAATATTAGGAAGTTCTCTTCACATAGAGAACCATAGACACATGGAATATGTTACCAAAATAGTGTGGTAGATACTAGGACTTTAGGGACCTACATAACTAGACTTGAGATTATTTTGGAAGAATTACTTGGATAGAACTAGTAAGTTTTTTTGGGCTGAATGGCCTGTTCTTGCCTAAATATTTCTAATGTTCTAAAAAATGTTAAGTTACATCAAATTAATATGAATATACAGTGCATCCGGAAAGTATTCACAGCGCATCACTTTTTCCACATTTTGTTATGTTACAGCCTTATTCCAAAATTGATTAAATTCATTTTTTTCCTCAGAATTTTACACACAACACCTCATAATGACAACGTGAAAAAAAGTTTACTTGAGGTTTTTGCAAATTTATTAAAAATAAAAAAACTGAGAAATCACATGTACATAAGTATTCACAGCCTTTGCTCAATACTTTGTCGATGCACCTTTGGCAGCAATTCCAGCCTCAAGTCTTTTTGAATATGATGCCACAAGCTTGGCACACCTATCCTTGGCCAGTTTCGCCCATTCCTCTTTGCAGCACCTCTCAAGCTCCATCAGGTTGGATGGGAAGCGTCGGTGCACAGCCATTTTAAGATCTCTCCAGAGATGTTCAATCGGATTCAAGTCTGGGCTCTCGCTGGGCCACTCAAGGACATTCACAGAGTTGTCCTGAAGCCACTCCTTTGATATTGTATCTTGGCTGTGTGCTTAGGGTCGTTGTCCTGCTGAAAGATGAATCGTCGCCCCAGTCTGAGGTCAAGAGCACTCTGGAGCAGGTTTTCATCCAGGATGTCTCTGTACATTGCTGAAGTCATCTTCCCTTTATCCTGACTAGTCTCCCAGTCCCTGCCGCTGAAAAACATACCCACAGCATGATGCTGCCACCACCATGCTTCAAAGTTAGGGATGGTATTGGCCTGGTGATGAGCGGTGCCTGGTTTCCTCCAAACGTGACGCCTGGCATTCACACCAAAGAGTTCAATCTTTGTCTCATCAGACCAGAGAATTTTCTTTCTCATGGTCTGGGAGTCCTTCAGGTGCCTTTTGGAAAACTCCAGGCGGGCTGCCATGTGCCTTTTACTAAGGAGTGGCTTCCGTCTGGCCACTCTACCATACAGGCCTGATTGGTGGATTGCTGCAGAGATGGTTGTCCTTCTGGAAGGTTCTCCTCTCTCCACAGAGGACATATGGAGCTCTGACAGAGTGACCATCAGGTTCTTGGTCACCTCCCTGACTAAGGCCCTTCTCCCCGATCGCTCAGTTTAGATGGCCCGCCAGCTCTAGGAAGAGTCCTGGTGGTTTCAAACTTCTTCCACTTATGGATGATGGAGGCCACTGTGCTCATTGGGACCTTCAAAGCAGCAGAAATTTTTCTGTAACCTTCCCCAGATTTGTGCCTCGAGACAATCCTGTTTTGGAGGTCTACAGACAATTCCTTTGACTTCATGCTTGGTTTGCTCTGACATGAACTGTCAACTGTGAGATCTTATATAGACAGGTGTGTGCCTTTCCAAATCATGTCCAATCAACTGAATTTACCACAGTTGGACTCCAATTAAGCTGCAGAAACATCTCAAGGATGATCAGGGGAAACAGGATGCACCTGAGCTCAGTTGTGAGCTTCATGGCAAAGGCTGTGAATACTTATGTACATGTGCTTTCTCATTTTTTTAAAATTTTTAATAAATTTTCAAAAATCTCAAGTAAACTTTTTTCACGTTGTCATTATGGGGTGTTGTGTGTAGAATTCGGAGGAAAAAAATGAATTTAATCCATTTTGGAATAAGGCTGTAACATAACAATATGTGGAAAAAGTGATGCGCTGTGAATACTTTCCAGATGCACTGTAAATTGAAGGATGTTATGCTTAGACTATATATTGCATTAGGGAGACCACCCCTAGAGTACAGGGTGCAATTCTGGTCACTAAGCTACAAAAAAGACCTACCAGCACTTGAACCTGTTCAGAGAAGAGACACTTGAGCAGAGCAGACTGCATTGGGCCCTAATCTAAGTCTTGAAAATCATCAAAGGCATTGATAAATTAGATCCAGATGAATTCTTTCAATTAAGAAGTCGATCACATACCCAGAGACTCCAGTGGAAGTTAATGTAAAGTGTGTTTAGGACTGAATCCGGAAAAGCAGATAATTACTTAAGGAGTTGTGAGAAACTACCAAACCATGGAATTGAAGCAAAAACCTTAACAATCTTTTAAGATGTTTCTGCATGAGATACTGGAATAGCTTAGCTATTAGCTAAGCAAATAAGCTTGATGGACTGAATGGTCTCTTCTCATTTGTCAAATTTCTTATGTTCTAAACACAGACACTCAAAGATGGCCAAGATATGGTGACAAATTATCCCAATATGCTCATCCTCAGGATGTAGCAAGTAAAAATTAATATTAGCTTGTCACCTAGTGGCTTACAGTTAAATGTGGCCAGAGAGAATGGAGAAGCAGACTCACCTGATTGATTTCGTCCTGTGTCGCCTTCAAGGATTTGATAATGGTTTCCAGCTGTACTCTGCCTGCCTGAATGCTTTGCTCCAGTTGAGCCTCCTCTTGCTGTAGACGATTTAACTCCACCTTTGCTCGGCTAAGTTCGTCTTCCTGACTCTTCAAGTCAGATTCCTGAGACTGGATCTGTGTCTGTAGTGAGGAAATCTAAATAGAAGAACATTGAAGAAAATATGGTTAAATGCATAATTCCAATGAAACAGACTTTGTTTGGAAAGATTCTTATCCCATTCCGTACTCACTCTAAAGTAGTTCTGCATCCTTTAAAGTTCCACTGTATTTGAATGATTCCCCTGTGCCCTTTTACCTAGCATGAATAAGATTTCCAGATACGGAAAAGCACTCAATAGTTTTAAATATCAAAATAATTTGCCACATTTCAGCTCACTAACCACTCAAAAGACACTTTTGAGAAAGAAAGGGCTCTCCAACTAAAAAAAAAAAAACAAAAAGTAAAAAAATATATAAAACACTTTTTTAAGTAAAACGATTTTATTTACTTTAGTTATAAATGCACTAAAAAGGAAAAAATACATTTTTCTTTGGTTTTTTGTGACTAAATAAAATGTTGGGGTGCACATAAATTAATTGATTCCAACAATTTTTGAAACTTGTTTAACATGATGGGGAATCACAATGTTGTTTTTTTTTATATTTTATGATGAAAGTAGCCATTCTATTAATTGACTGAATGGGTTCATTTATGTGCGCTCCACGATTTTATTTAGTCACATATAACCACAAAAATTATGGTTAAAAAAGAATTTATTTTTTACTTTTCAGTGCATTTATAACTAAAGTAAATAAAATTGTTTCACTTAAAAAAAATTTTTATATATTTTATTTTTTTAATATTTTGCAAATGATTTTTCTTTAATCATATTTCATGAATGGTAAGCTTCTTTAAAGTATTACTTAATATATATTCTTTGCAGAATTATTTGAATACTAAAGAATTATATTTTGGTCTCTATTTTTCTGTTCAGGCTCTTATGGGATTTTATATATACAGTGGGGCAAAAAAGTATTTAGTCAGCCACCAATTGTGCAAGTTCTCCCACTTAAAAAGATGAGAGAGGCCTGTAATTTTCATCATAGGTATACCTCAACTATGAGAGACAAAATGAGAAAAAAAATCCATAAAATCACATTGTCTGATTTTTAAAGAATTTATTTGCAAATTATCGTGGAAAATAAGTATTTGGTCACCTACAAACAAGCAAGATTTCTGGCTCTCACAGACCTGTAACTTCTTCTGTAAGAGGCTCCTCTGTCCTCCACTCATTACCTGTATTAATGGCACCTGTTTGAACTCATCAATATAAAAGACACCTGTCCACAACCTCAAACAGTCACACTCCAAACTCCACTATGGCCAAGACCAAAGAGCTGTCAAAGGACACCAGAAACAAAATTGTAGACCTGCACCAGGCTGGGAAGACTGAATCTGCAATAGGTAAGCAGCTTGGTGTGAAGAAATCAACTGTGGGAGCAATTATTAGAAAACTGAAGACATACAAGACCACTGATAATCTCCCTCGATCTGGGGCTCCACGCAAGATCTCACCCCGTGGGGTCAAAATGATCACAAGAATGGTGAGCAAAAATCCCAGAACAACACGGGGGGACCTAGTGAATGACCTGCAGAGAGCTGGGACCAAAGTAACAAAGGCTACCATCAGTAACACATTATGCCGCCAGGGACTCAAATCCTGCAGTGCCAGACGTGTCCCCCTGCTTAAGCCAGTACATGTGCAGGCCCGTCTGAAGTTTGCTAGAGAGCATTTGGATGATCCAGAAGAGGATTGGGAGAATGTCATATGGTCAGATGAAAAAACTCTACTCGTCGTGTTTGAAGGAGAAAGAATGCTGAGTTGCATCCAAGCAACACCATACCTACTGTAAAGCATGGGGGTGGAAACATCATGCTTTGGGGCTGTTTTTCTGCAAAGGGCCCAGGACGACTGATCCATGTAAAGGAAAGAATGAATGGGGCCATGTATCGTCAGATTTTGAGTTAAAACCTCCTTCTATCAGCAAGGGCATTGAAGATGAAACGTGGCTGGGTCTTTCAGCATGACAATGATCCCAAACACACCGCCTGGGTAACGAAGGACTGGCTTCGTAAGAAGCATTTCAAGGTCCTGGAGTGGCCTAGCCAGTCTCCAGATCTCAACCCCATAGAAAATCTTTGGAGGGAGTTGAAAGTCTGTGTTGCCCAGCGACAGCCCCAAAACATCACTGCTCTAGAGGAGATCTGCATGGAGGAATGGGCCAAAATACCAGCAACAGTGTGTGAAAACCTTGTGAAGACTTACAGAAAATGTTTGACCTCTGTCATTGCCAACAAAGGGTATATAACAAAGTATTGAGATTAACTTTTGTTATTGACCAAATATTTTTTTTCCACCATAACTTGTAAATAAATTCTTTAAAAATCAGACAATGTGATTTTCTGGATTTTTTTTTCTCATTTTGTCTCTCATAGTTGAGGTATACCTATGATGAAAATTACAGGCCTCTCTCATCTTTTTAAGTGGGAGAACTTGCACAATTGGTGGCTGACTAAATACTTTTCTGCCCCACTGTGTGTATTATATATACATAACGGCAAACTTAAGGCAATCCTTCCTCACCGTGATCATCAAGGCTACTCCTTCATAAGACTAAACAAGTAAAGTCAGCACGCATATTTATCCACTCCACTCACTGGAAGAGCCAAGTGGGGGCAATCCGATGTGTCTCTCATTTGTATGCTCCTATATCTTACAAAATTCTCTCTTCGTCATTGTGTGTGCATTAATTGGAACCAGATAACCACTGATTACGGCAAAATTTGTTAGGTAATTGCATTGGTTTAGATGGATTTTTGAATTGTCATCCATACCGAACACGTATGCAAAATTTGAAGAAATTTGCTTCGCCAAAAGTGGGTTTAAAATCAGTTGCAAGATTTGACCCAGACAAACAAACAGACAGAGGAGTCAAGTTAAATAAAATCATTTAACATTACTACCACAATGTGTCCTTCTAAGGTTAACGGAGGAAATAAGCTAAAATGTGATGCAGAAGCTCTTTGAAGAACTTTTTCTTGAAGGAGAAGCTCCTTGAATAACTTTTTCTTGAAGGTTGGAGACTCCTAGAATTCCAGAGAAATTCCTGGTGCCACTTGAAAACCTACAATAATCCTTTTTGTACACGCTGTTCAATTAAGGAACCTGGGGAGCTAGCGCCTTTCGTGACAGCATTTGACCTAAAGGTGGAACCAGCCCTAAACAGGGTGAAGTTACTCATACTAGACCAATGAAGAGACTCCAAATACCCTAACCAGTAAATATATGAAATGTGGATGAAAAAAAGGATTGCTGGGGAGGAGTGTGAGAGACCCACAAACAAATGGGAAAAACATGCAAACTCCACAATGGTAGTGACCAGGCCTGCATGTCAAACCCAGTCTACTTGGGCTGTGCAGCAGTAAGACTAATCACTGTGCTACTGTTCTGCCCAACACAACACTAACCACATGTAAGTCTCCAAACAGAAAAGCATGACAGTTTAATAGCTAGAAAGGAAAGCGATGGCACTGTTTTCACAATTAGAGAGAAAGAGCGAGAGACAAAAAGCCAATTCCAAATGCTTTTACAACAAGAATTATTATAAATAATGATACTCAAAAGGTGAAGAGAAATATACAGGGGATCACCTGTTTTATTTGCACCTATAGTGCTCATTTTGGCAGATATTTTAGATATGAGGTACAGTATAAAATAGATCAAACTCTGAATACTTCAAATCACTGATGACAAGTGTGTATGGTACAGAGATGTCCAGAACTGTCAGTCAGTCAGTAATTTTCTACCCTGCTTAGTACTAAACAGAGTCATGGGGGTCTGCTGGAGCCTATCCCAGCTAGGCAATTTAGAAGAACGATATTAGTGTGGGCTGATCGAGAAGTGGAGTAAAAGAATTCCAACAGTGCAGTGTTAGTGCGAATCTGTTATTGCATATCAAGAAAGGTGACACGTTGTGCGTTTCTCCTTACACAGCTCCATGTTTTTTGTGTATAATTTTACTTTTGTTGTTTGTGCAATTTGAAATCAGAATAATAAGTTTAAAGTCACTGTGCTCTGTACAAAAATTATTTTATAAATCCACTCACATGTACAGAACAGGCCAAAGTTAGCACACAGGGGCTCTCAACATTTAGAACTGCTAGGCAAGCATTTGAAGAGAGAAAGGTACAACTACGAAAATGGGCATTGTACTATTTCTGTATGTTAGAGATGAAATTGAATCTCCTTGCCTTGTTTGGAACCTAAGTAAGGGCCTGCACGTGGAGAAAACAGTATAAAAGACTTGGACAGCAGCCAAGTCTTCGAAGCCGATGGACTGATGGAAGATTACGACATCCGTCCTGAAACACCTTCCAGCGCAGCAGCAAAAAATGGCAGACTGTATACATCGAGATCCCACCCTGATAAAGTATTGTCATTTGGTTTCCTCCATCTGTAATGCCGCATAAATCGTCATTAAAGAAAGCTGAGGTATTTTCTCTTAAGTGATTTCTTACCGCCATATCACTATGGGAGAGATATCCCCTTTAAATATTATATCTATATAGTTTCGAGTAACTTAAAATGCCGCAATTACAAAAGAACTTATTCCAACTAGGAAGCTATCGCCCCCTCCAGGTAACAGATACCATTATTATTATTTATAATTGACAAACCATTTAAACAACGAAATGAGTATTCAGGATTCGACTTTTGGCCTGTTAAAGAATGTGCATCTTCCTTGTGGGCATGCACAGATGTTGTTAGTTTTTTGGTGTTTGTATTGCAGTTCTTTTTCAGTTCATGTTTTTTGCATTTTTGAAAGTAAAGTATTTCACATTCAAACTGGTGTGCTTATTGAAGACTAAGGCCGGGTTTATACTTCACGCGACGCATGCTGCAGCGGATGCTCCTGCTACGCGTGCGTACTTTACGTAAATCAGGAGGAATCCAGGAGGTGGCAGTGCGAGATATCACGGTGAGAACAGGTTCAGCTTCTCTATGTTGTGAATTGCCTGGAACACCCATTAAATTCTGATGACACCTTACCGCAATATCTCTGAAAAGGATGTTTAATGATTAAATCCATCAATCCAGGGATGTGTCGATTCCAGCAAGCATTGGGCACGAGGCAGAAACAATCCCTGGACGGGGCCACAGCTCATCGCAAGGTGAATTACATGCACACACATACACTGGAGTCATTTTTTGCGGCACCAAATCCCCAAATCTGCATATCTTTGGAAGGATACCGGAGCACAGTGTGGAAACCCAGCAGGAAAACATGCAAACTCCAGGCAGGGAATACCAGCGACGTGACTCCCTGCGACCGTGTCACACCCATGTGTGTAATTATTAACAGTATTCATTATTTAAACGAAATTAATGAGTTATCTGTAAAATGTAACATACATATTTTAATGCATTTCATCATGAAAGTGATATCAAGTATAAATCTAAAGATTCCAAATTTGCAAAGAGTTGGAATATCATACATTTAATGTGTTCTGTATGGTGATCTATTGCTGCTTGCCGCTGCTGTCAGGTCCAAGAAGCTCATAGCGATTAAAAACTGGGATGATGTTTACGATGGTCAGCTTTAATGATAAAGTAAACTACAAGGTTAAAGTGGACATTTCGAGATTAAAGCCGAAATTTTCACTATAATCACAAAATACACTTTTTCACTATGTCCTTAATTTTTTTCTCTGTGGCTCAAATACAGCGCTGTACATTATGTTGCTGTTGTGAAGTTGCAAAAAAAAAAAAAAAGACGGCACAAAAGATGGTATGTGAGACTTAAAATGTATCGTGCCATTACGATTGGGAATATGTGACGCTTGAATATAAAAGAACCGCGAATGCATCTGTATGTCCACAGTTTGCTTCACCACATCAAACCATTCATCACACATTGAAGCGCGCACATCGATTTTAGTAGGATCCTCAAAGCAGCTTTCTGTCACATGTAGATAGTAAACAGAGACTCTGACGGCACATTCCAACTTTTATCACACTGCGCCCACCTGACTTTTTGCTTGTACTGCAACTCGCGTCTTGTTAATTTCTGCTCAGAGGACACATCAAATGAACGCTGGGAATGCGTGGCAGCCATGATGCGTGCACGTTCTGAGCGTGAAGTATAAACGAGCCCTAACATTGCTATCATGAATTATATGTGGCCAAAACATCTGGCATGACTTAATCAGTAATGACCAAAAAAAGAGTTAGGAAATGAGGAGGAAGAGGAGGAGTCCAGGTGACAAAAGAATACCATGCCTCCTAAACTTTTCTGTCCAGTGTTTTTCTGGACAAGGGGCAGTCACTGGATAATAAACCAGACAACATTCAGGGAAAACTAGCTGAACAAACACAAATAAGAAGCTGCTGAAAGATGGGTAACCTTTGACACAGACACTGCAATACAACCAGGAGGTTTTCTGTCTTTTCTTTACCCAATTTTTTTCAAATGATTGTCTTGTGCTGTGTCATATGGAACAGAACTAACTGCCATAGTGTTTATAATTAAATGTTTTTATGGTTCTCTTGCTTGTACCTTCATATAATTATGATTTGTAGGTTAATATGGGTAAAACTAGTTGCCAAGCACATAAATGTAAACGTAAACGATACAATTTGCACTGCCTTCAATGGAATTTGCAGAGTTAAGTTGGATGCTCACCATCTGAGACTCCTCCTGGCACTTCTGCCGCACATCATTTAACATGTCTTCAAGCTTTGCTTTCTGCTGGTCCATCTCTTCTAAGCGATCCTGAGCATCCTGTTTTTGAGCTTCAAGCTCTTGTAAACTGCTTGTCTCCCGATCCAGGTCATTCTGCAGCTCCTACAGAAAATTCAGATTAAGGGTGAGATTTTCAGATTGTATGCACATTGAAGAATATCTAGAAAGAAGCAGTTCCATGTAACTCAGGAAGTAGTCCAAATCATTAAGAGGTAGCTTTCAGCTTTAAAATAGTCAATCTTTCTGATCCATTAAGTAAAAACAAAATTAAGATTGACTTAAGAGACTGAATTTACTCCAAAGACTGTGAATATAAGAAATATTTCACCAGTCACAGTGCAAAATGATTCACCATGCTCTGGTGAGTCAGCGGAGTACCAAAGAATGACTGACATAGGTTTTTTTAGGGGAAGTCAAGATGCATTTGCCCTCCCAATCCTGAAGTTTCAACAGCAATGCTAAAGAAAGGTTATGATGGTAAATATTAGTTTAAAACTTCCATGCTAGATGGGTTTGAGTCTATAGGATGCTACAGATGACTAAGGCTACATCCAGATTACAATTAAAAGTAACTCAATTCTGATTTTTATCTCATTTTTGACTTTTTTGCTTGAATGTTCACATTAATTTTACAAGCAACTCAAATCTGATATGACTGTGCATAGACGTCTATCCTGAATCAATAAAATATATTAAAATAAATTCATCAGACAGATAAGACCTAATAAATAACCACGAATACCAGCCAGCCAACCAGCCATGCTGACTTCAAATTGTATATAATAGAGAACATCTGTGAATTAGTTAGCTCATGGTGGCAATGAAGAGAAAAAGAAAACGAAAATCATAGCTTACTGATTCGTACATAGAAATCAGTTGACACAATAGAGATGCGTAGGGGTTTAGCAAGTTCAGAATTTTGAAGGGGATGTTTGTTTACTTACAAGAAAACCTGTTTGCAACACTCTCTCGGAAAATTACACGCTTGAAGTGCCTCAAGAAAATGCATAGCAATTGGGCCATGACAGAGTACTGCAAACAGTTGAACAGCCAAGTCTGCATTTTTTTTGCATTTCTCATTTCACTGAAGGGGCGGAGTCTGTGTCACATGAGTGAAAAAAGAATTTTAAAGTTGAGCTGCACTGTAAACACATATGTGTAAAGGAAGGAGTATATTTAACCATCCAGCCTAACATGTCGCTTTCATTGATGATAACAGCAAAATAATTTGCATATCAAAGCAACACAAAAGCAATAACCATCTAAACTGAACTTAAGTCTATGAGATAAACTGTCGAATATGATTTCAAAACTCAATGTAACTGATGTATAGTGACTATCTGTAACCATTTACTTACAATTCCTGTTTACTGTGCCCGAGTCCACATAAGCAAAGAACTCAATATCATCATCCAGTCAATTTACAATGCCAGAGTTGTTCCAGCAAAATAACCTTTTTAGCATGTTTGGCCTAAATGTACAGCATTTAATCAATCAAATCATAGATGATGAACGATAAAGGAGAGTGATATTTTTCAAGTTTTGACACAAGACTTGATATAAGCCCATTTCAGAGATGCCTGTACTTTGAATTCAATCAGCCTTTAGCAGACGATTCTAAGCCTAGAGTTGCAATCCTGTTGCTATGGTCTGCTTGTATCCCCAATCCCACCACAGTTTGAAGATTATAATTATTACATACTCATTGTTGTTGCTGTTATTGTTGATATTTTATTTGGGTTGCATGCTGTGATTTTTTTTACCTTAACCCAATGTTTATGGCAAGCCAATATCCACATTAGACAGACAGTCAGATGATTAGACAGACAGACAGACAGACACTTTATTAATCCCAAGGGGAAATTTGCATACTCCAGCACCAGCATACTGATACAAAAAACAATATTAAATTAAAGAGTGGACAGACACTTTATTAATCCCAAGGGGAAATTCGCATACTCCAGCACCAGCATACTGATACAAAAAACAATATTAAATTAAAGAGTGTTAAAAAGCACGTACAAAATTAGGTCAGCTTGCTATAGATTTAGTGCACCACTTTTTCACCCTTTTTTAATAACTAAAATAGTAACAGATAGCCACTGACACAGGGGTTTTCTTTAAGCACACTCTTACCTGCACCTCGTTGGACTTTTGTCTGATGGCTTCTTCTTTCTCTCTTATGTCTTGCTCCAAAGTGAATTTTTCTCTGCAAGAAAGCACAACACTAGATACTGAAGGAATGGAAAGAAATATTCATCTCCAGAAAAAAAGACTGATTAATACCTTGACCCCACCATAATAGTTAAAGCCAACTCCCATCATTCCAGGTTTTTTTTTTTGGTAATTGGTTACCTGAGAGCATTCCACTGTGTAAAAGCAATGGTGCTATGGCAGCATAATGGAAATAAGAAACAGGGTTATAAAATACACACATGAAAGGAAAATATAAAGAAAGAAATCATCATTTCAGTTTAGGAGAGTTTTGGGGGGGGGGGGAGAGACGAGGAAATCTGCTTAACTTTGTGAACAGAAAAATCCAGTTTACCTTCTTTTCCTTTATGGTGTGCATTTTATGCCTTTTTTCTATTATGTTCCCAAACATTAACACATATTAGCCAGGATAAATAACATAAAATTAAATATAAACAAATTCCTGTTTTTCAACATATACCAGTGTCTAGTAGAAATTAATTCTGGAGAGACAGTAAATGGAAATAAAAGGATTCTGCCTGAATTTCTTTTATTTTGTTCCCATAGTAAAAACAAATCCAGTTTTGAGGAACATGACAGAAATACTAATGGGATTTTTCTGGCAAAAGAACTGATGCAAATTAACAAAACATTGGCAGTTGTGAATAAACAAAAGCAAACATATAAAAATACAACACAATTCAAGCTATGGATTTATTAAGGAAAATTGAGGATTTCTTAAGGAACATTAAATGAAAGCATGCAGGAGGTAAACAAATAAACTCCTCCATCCCACTTTTAAATACTTAAAAAGTCAAGTTATGTTTTATTTGTGCCAGTATTTCAAAGACACTCTGTATTCCCAAACATCTGTACTCACAATGGAAAAAAGCTAAGGCAATGTCAGCAAACTTTCTCATATGGAAACACCTTTTGCTTTTCTCTAAGACGTTTTGAGCAAAAATATATATAAATATTCATTTAAAGTGCCACCCTCTTTGTGGCAGACAATGATGAGAGTCAACAGAGGACAAGTTTGACAAAGGGCCTGAGGTGTTCTTTTCTCTACTACTATAACAATAAATAAAGCCTAAAAATCCACAAGTCAGTGATTACAAGGATAAGATGATGGGTTTCACACAAGCATTCATCATCCTAGCTATAAAGGGTGATCCTAAGGAAAGTATTTAAGTTTAAAGTTTCCCAAATGACTTTATTTTCAATATGTTAATAATAATAATAATTTTTTGCATTTATATAGCGCTTTCTCACTGCTCAAAGTACTCAGCAATTGCAGGTTAAGGGCCTTGCTTAAGGGCCCAACAGAGCAGATTCCCTTTTTGGCATTTTACGGGATTCGAACTGGCAACCTTCCGATTGCCAGTGCAGATCCCTAGCCTCAGAGCCACCACTCTGTTCCGTTTTCTTTCTGATGTAAAGTGAAAGTGATTATTTAATACAAAGATAAATGTGTTCCACGGATGTTTTGAGCCTCACTATTGTGAAAGGGTGTCCTTCTGGCTGCTTTGCAATTACTCGCTCTGTCTAAGCCACACAGAAACTCAAGATTGTCTATCCATCTGTTACAGTAATCTGCTTATCATATGTTTCTCAGTTTTTCATTATGTGTGTTTTCAATTTTTTTCTGGGTCAGACCAACACGGACCTGTCATTATTACCTTTGAAGCTGTGCAATTTCCTGGCTGATATCATCCAGTTCTTTAATGCCCGTGAACTCCCCGGAGCCAACAGAGCTTGTGCTGTCCTACAGGAGACAAGGAGAGGAGAACTTGGAAGTCATGGAACGGAAGATGACATGACACAGCTAACAACAAAACAATAGAGGAAAAACTTCAATTAAGAGCCAAAAGGAAAAGTACTGTACATCCACTGAATCACCCTTAACATAAGATCACATCAGCTGACTGACAGCACTACTCACAAGAACACAGGAAGGGTCACAAATGCTTTTCATCAGTATATATGAACCATCCGAAATGCAGATGAAAGCATTTGTAGGCCTTAACTTACATACCCAGAATTCAAGCAATATGGCCTAATTGGGAAAACGTCAGCAGCGTTGGAATGAAGTACATAAAAAAAAATTAGAAAGGTTAATTATCACCCAGATATTACACGGCTACAAGAAAAGTGATGCTTCTGCCATATCCCAATCAAATGAATGTGAACTGTCTCAGGGAGCCTAACTTTCAAACTATTCCAAAAATTAAAACTGTTTCATAGAAATGAGCTCAGTGCAGTCATTCATTAAAAGGAAACTCCTTTTTCTAAAGCCAATCACTATATGAGAATCCATCCCAAAGTGTGAACTATTACAAAGAAACATGTAATTTATGGTGACAGAATCCCCTCCTAATTAATTACTATAAGGACACCAATTCCATAATTTTAAACACCATTTCAAATGAACAAAGGGGGATCACATTTTGAGCCTGAACCTGAAATGGGTATTCTACAGTTCTGATCTTCCAAGTGTCCAACGTTTAGCTCATGTGTATTAGAAAATATGTGAATTATACATTTCTAGCTTTTGTGCTTAAGTATGTATAATCTTTGTTTCAAAACATGCCAAAGTCACAAATTCAAATTCTGTGGAACCACCAAATTGTTAACGCTATAGTGAAAATGCACATGGAAATTAATTCTCGCTATGTCAACGTGTTCATGACCATTACAATTCATATGCCACTGGTCAAATGATGGGCTGCAGAATTCCACTGTGGCAGAACCCCAAAGGTCAGACTTTGACATCAAGAAAAGAAGAAAATGTTGCCATCATGGAGTAAATCATAATGCAGATTTAGAATGACAGTGTGTTTGATAGCATACACGACAGAAATTAGTTATTTTTAGCTGACATTTGTCATTAACAAATATGAGAAAGGTCTGGACAATTTGGGCACCCAGAACGTTCACTCATGAAATGAAGCATCACTATATCCAGTATTCCAATTAGAATCATAAGCTAATGAATTTTGAATGGAAGAATTGATGATAAAACATGGATATATTATTATGAATCAGATTCCAGAGCAACAATCATAACAATGTAAACATTATGTTTATCCAACACCAAAGAATTTAAAGGCTCAATCTACCACTAGCAGGATCATATGTAGCGTTTTTTTTTTTTATGTTGTTAACGGTGTAGTCCAAACTAATCTCATACTGATTACTTCAAAAAACCTTATCTGGTGAATATAATGCTGATTTGCTTTGGTGTTTATGGCAATTACCCTAAGTTCTTGTCTATAAGCCGCGGCTTATCTAAGGAAAAAAGTTGTGAAAATGAAAAAATAGAATATCGGCTTATACATAAGTCCGGCTTATACATCCATCGCGGGGGTTGCGTTCCAGAGCCACCCGCGAAATAAGAATATCCGCGAAGTAGAAACCATATGTTTATATGGTTATTTTTATATTGTCATGCTTGGGTCACAGATTTGCGCAGAAACACAGGAGGTTGTAGAGAGACAGGAACGTTATTCAAACACTGCAAACAAACATTTGTCTCTTTTTCAAAAGTTTAAACTGTGCTCCATGACAAGACAGAGATGACAGTTCCGTCTCACAATTAAAAGAATGCAAACATATCTTCCTCTTCAAAGGAGTGAAGCAAACAAATCAATATGTCTGTTTGGCTTTTAAGTATGCGAAGCACCGCGGCACAAAGCTGTTGAAGGCGGCAGCTCACACCCCCTCCGTCAGGAGCAGACAAAGAGAGAGAGAGGGAGAGTTTGTTTTTCAGTCAAAAATCAATACGTGCCCTTCGAGCTTTTAAGTATGCGAAGCACTGTGCAGCATGTCTTTTCAGGAATCAGCTTTACAAAAGATAGCAACGTGAAGATAATCTTTCAGCATTTTTAGACGAGCGTCCGTATCGTCTAAGTGTGCAAACAGCCCCCCTGCTCAATCCCCATACGTCAGGATCACAGATAGTCAGCGCAAGAGAGACAGAAAAGTAAGCCGGGTAGCTTCTCAGCCATCTGGCAATAGCGTCCCTTGTATGAAATCAACTGGGCAAACCAACTGAGGAAGCATGTACCAGAAATTAAAAGACCCATTGTCCGCAGAAATCCGCGATATATATTTAAATATGCTTACATATAAAATCACAATTTAAATGACCGCTACGCGCTCGTGTTGACTCGGCGACGCCCAGAGCAGAAAGAACGCGCTCCGGCCACTCCAACCGCGCCATGCGGGGAGTGAGAGAGACGCCAATATCTCACACTCTCTCCCCCCTTAAAGAAATTAAATGGGCGCGAGTGAGACCACTGACCTCCCTCCCTTCTATTAGTTATAGGTTATAGCAGGGGTAGGCAACGTCGGTCCTGGAGTGCCACAGTATGTGCAGGTTTTTGTTCCAACCCAGTTCCTTAACGAGAACTCAATTATTGCTGATGAAGCACATATTGCTTAAGTGACATTTTAATGCTTCATTTTAGTGGTCTCGCTTGTTAAGGTTCTCCAACCTTAATTGCTTATTTCAATCTTAAACTGCTGCATTCAGTGTTTTAATTGCTCCTTATTAGCAATAAGATGTAAAACAGGGGTAGGCAATGTCGGTCCTGGTGAGCCGCAGTGGCTACAGGTTTTCATTCCAACCCAATTGCTTAATTAGAAACCAATCATTGCCAATCTCAGACCTTATTTAATTTTATGGCTTGTTAGTCTGTGCAATGTAAGGCTTTTATATCGTAGATTTTTTTCCTTTCCAAGGATATCATCCAAATGATTTGAAGCCTAAAACAGACCATTTTCAGTCTGTCACATTTTTCTATTAAGTGTTTTATTAAATCAAACCGTGCATGATGAACACACACAGATGTAATTGGAAAAAAGCTAGCTGGAGAACTGCTGGCTGCTTTGTCTTTTACATCTGATTGCTAATAAGGAGCAATTAAAACACTGAATGCAGCAGTTTAAGATTGAAATAAGCAATTAAGGTTGGAGAACCTTAACAAGCGAGACCACTAAAATGAAGCATTAAAATGTCACTTAAGCAATATGTGCTTCATCAGCAATAATTGAGTTCTCGTTAAGGAACTGGGTTGGAACAAAAACCTGCACATACTGTGGCACTCCAGGACCGACGTTGCCTACCCCTGGGTTATAGTACGTTCGGCTTATCCATGAGTCCGGCTTATCTATGATATGATTTTATTTTAAAAATTCGTATGATTTTTGGTCTCCGGCTAATACATGAGTCCGGCTTATAGACAAGAACTTAGGGTAATAAGGGAAAACAGGAGAAGAAAGATGTCAACATGCTTCTCCTCACACTGTATGGTCTGCAAGGGCTACCTTGTGAAACTATGGAATTGAAGAAAAACACACCTTGATCTCCAGACCACTCATTGTGACAGTGATAGGATAAAGTGGTTGCACAAAACACACAAAATATGTTAACACGGTGCACAGTAGAGATTCATGAGTATTAGTGTTCAGTGTTCAAAGAGACTATGCTGAAAACAAAACAACCTTTAAATTTTCCAGTTATGTTCTACTTTATTGCAATCAGAATTTTTTATGATTTCCCCCCATGTTATGAAAGAAAATGAAAAAAAATAGATATATGCATACATATACATGCACATACACACACAAACGGCCAAAAGTTTTGGAGCATCTAAATTTTTTTGGAAATGCACATAGTTTAATGTCTCAATGTTCCATGAAATCAATGCATAGAACAAATAAACAATGGCAAATAAGAAAAAGTCAAGGAATCATCAAGTGTACAAAATTGCATTCAAATTTTTGATTCATCAAAGTAGCCACCTTTTGCTGGTATAACAGCCAAACACACACATGACATACTTTCTATAAGAGCAATCAAATATTGGTCAGAAAGATCTTCCCAACACTGTTGCAGAAGTTCCAACAAATGTGTTGCACTTGTAGGTTGCTTTCCTTTCACCTTTCTGTCCAGTTCATCCCAAACTAACTCAAAGGGGTTTAAGTCTGGAGACTGTGCTGGCCAGTCCCTGTTTTGAAGTGTGCCTTCTTGTTCTTTTCTTTTAACATAGTTCTGACATAGCTGGAGGTATGTTTTGGGCCATTGTTTTGCTTTAAGATGAACCCCTAACCTACCAGACACAGATCAGAAGATACTGCATGTTGCTGCAAAATGCTGTGGCAGCCCTTTTGATTGAGAATGCAAGTCACCATTTCTGCCTCTGCAAAAGAACCCCAGACCATCACATTTCCTCCTCCATGTTTGACAGCTGGTGTCACCCACTAAGGAACCATCCTTTTATCAAGTCAACAGTGGACAAACACCCTGTGTGATGAATCGAAGATTTTAATTTTTGATTCATCAGTCCATAAGACTTTCTTCCAGTGTGCAGTAGTTCAACAGCCGTTACTTTATGGCCCAGGCAAGTCTCGTTTTCTTATTTTCTCCTTCGATGAATGGCTTTCTTATTGCCACTCACCCTGCCAAACCTGAAGCACCAAGCCTCCACTGTAGAAACTGAGACTTGCTTTTTTCGACCTGCACTGTTAAGCTGTCCTTGAAGCTGTTATACTATGAGGTGCCTGTGATCAAGCAAGCTGGTGACCCTCAGAAACTTGTCTTCAGATTTGATTGTAACTTTGGGTTTACCAGATCTCTTCCTATGAGAGTTTCTTCCAATTTCCAGTTGCCTTTGGATTGTGTAGGGCACCAATGTATTCACTGATGCTTTGATTTTTTTTTTTTTTTTTTTTCCAGTTTCTCTAAACGATAGGCCAACACTTCTAAGGGTAATAATGCTCTGTCTCGTTTCATTTGTTAATTGTCGTTTTCTTGCCATTATCACTGGTATTTACAACTTTCTACAGAGTAATATTGCCCAAGAAGTACTTCAGAGTCTGTAGTAACACAGTCTGTTCCACCTCTGCTTTAAGACAGAAAGAGGGTTTTTAAGCAGTCATCATAAGTTGGGACACTTGTGCAAATTGTTTGCTTCAACTTGCAAAGATTAATTTACTTTAAATTTCTGCAGACTACCTGAAGGTTGTAACCTAAAAGGCCTAATTAGAATATGAGATTTCCTTTGTTTCGTTTTCTGCTAACCTTACCTTTAAATGTAAACACTCTTGACCTCAGACTAGGGCGACGGTTCATCTTTCAGCAGGACAACGACCCTAAGCATACAGTCAAGATATCAAAGGAGTGGCTTCAGGACAACTCTGTGAATGTCCTTGAGTGGCCCAGCCAGAGCCCAGACTTGAATCCGATTGAACATCTCTGGAGAGATCTTAAAATGGCTGTGCACCGACGCTTCCCGTCCAACCTGATGGAGCTTGAGAGGTGCTGCAAAGAGGAATGGGCGAAACTGGCCAAGGATAGGTGTGCCAAGCTTGTGGCATCATATTCAAAAAGACTTGAGGCTGTAATTGCTGCCAAAGGTGCATCGACAAAGTATTGAGCAAAGGCTGTGAATACTTATGTACATGTGATTTCTCAATTTTTTTATTTTTAATAAATTTGCAAAAATCTCAAGTAAACTTTTTTCACGTTGTCATTATGGGGTGTTGTGTGTAGAATTGTGAGGAAAAAAATGAATTTAATCCATTTTGGAATAAGGCTGTAACATAACAAAATGTGGAAAAAGTGATGCGCTGTGAATACTTTCCGGATGCACTGTAACTATTCGCCATTTTAGGTCATTCGTTGTGTTTCAACTGATTAAATTTGAAGGAAAACTATAAAAACTGGGATATTTAAAAACTTTTGACCAGTAGTGGGCAGAGGTGGGTAGTAACGAGTTACATTTACTCTGTTACATTTACTTGAGTAACTTTTTTAAAAAATTGTACTTCTAAAAGTTGTTTTACTGCACCATACTTTTAACTTTTACTTTAGTACATTTGTGAAGAAGAAACGCTACTCCTACTCCGCTACACTGGGCAACACTCGAATCATCACTTTTTTCCCATCAGATACGCTATATTTTTGCCAGAGAGAAGCCGCCAGTGGATCTACTGCATGACTGTTTCACAACAATAATCAGCAACAATGATCACAAGACTCCGTTTCACCAATCAGACGTAGAAACAATAATCACATGGCTCCATTTCACAAATCAAGCGTAGTCATGCAGTCACATGACTACACACAAACTATGGCGGCATAGCGGCACAAACTTCTCACAGACAGCGGACAGGGAAAGAGAGAATACAAGTAGAACCTCGGCTTGCAAGCATAATTCGTTCCGGAAATGTGCTCGCAATCCAAAGCACTCGGATATCAAAGCGAATTTCTCCATAAGAAATAATGGAAACTCAGATGATTCGTTACACAACCCAAAACTATTAATATAAAAATGATTAATACAAAATATAAAGTAAAAATACATAAAACAAATTAACCTGCACTTTACCTTTGAAAAGAATCATGGCTGGTGTGAGTGAGTTTCTAAACTGTTGTGGGATTTCACCCAACGGCACGACGCACGGAAGAGCGTCCCAAAGCAACCGCAGGCACCCAGCGCTGTAGCAGTTAGCTGTAAAAGTGAATCCAAAAAGATCGTGGTCATGCTATAAGTGCCTGCTGTTGATGGGTGATACAAGGAACATTATAAATGTGCAGGGCATTACTTGGCTATTAACTTGGGCACAACCCTGCCTGACTGCTGTGTCTGTGTATAGGAGAGTGGCAGATCCCACTACAATAAATAACCGTGCTGGTCCTGTTTCAAGATGAATAAAGATGGTGTCACTAATGTATTGAGACTCAGCTTTGTGTTTTGGGGTGCAAGATGGGGACTCACACGTCACAGCACACACACATGGTCACAATGCTGTAGTAAACAGTATACGCTTGTACAGATGTAGACTATATGAGTGAGGCACACCGACTGACTATTGCCCACAATCCTGCAGCAAGAGAGAGAAGAACCATCAGCTCAGTTGTGATCACGTAATGCTTGGCAGACAAAGAATATATGGACTACTCATATTACAAGACCTCGCTCATTTCTCAAGTCAAAATTTATTAAAAATTTTAGCTCATCTTGCAAAACACTCACAAACCAAGTTACTCACAATCCGAAGTTCCACTTGTACATGAAAAATGAGAGCCAACTCCTGCTGAAACTTAACCATCATTTCACTGAGTGAAGAACAAGCACGTTTTAACCAAACATGCACAGACAGTCAAGGTAAAGTGAGACTTCTTATACGTGCACAAGTTGCCTTGTTCTAATGTTATTTTCTATCAGCTGTGCTATTTGGAGGGCAAGTGAATATGCAGTATTATACTGTCAGTGTACAGTAGATCTTGTCACTCTAAGTAGTTTGCATTGTTCAAACATACATGTTACCTACTGTAGGTATCGGCTTCAAAAGCTTTGTTGTGAAAAACAGATTTGGAACTTTGTGTTATTTGTGCATCTTTATTTTGTAAAGATGTTATTTATTTTTTCTCTTTTTTATTTTATTATTTGAAAATAGCAGAATTTGCACGTTATTTTATATTTTTGTCTGTCTTATTACAACAATTCTAAAAAATAAATAATCTATTATGATCAAACAGTTACTCAGTACTAGAGTAGACTTTTCACCAAATACTTTTTTACTCTTACTTGAGTAATTTTTGGGATGACTACTTTTTACTTCTACTTGAGTCATATTATTTTGAAGTAATGCTGCTCTTACTTGAGTACAACTTTTGGCTACTCTACCCTCCTCTGGTAGTGGGTGTATGTGTGTGTATATACATATATACAAAGAAAAACACAACAAAATCATCTAAACAGTTTTGAAAAAGGCAACTGCAGGTTCCTGATAAATTCAGACTATTAATAAACTATACAATAGTGTCTATTTTGAATTCTCAACACTACATCAAAAAAATGAGTAGTACGCAATATCTAATAATTTTCTTTATACTTGTCTTTTAGCTATTGTTATATTTATTTTTGTCAATAAACATGCAAAATTAATAAAAAAAAAACTGTATTTAAGCAGCTTTAAGACTGAAAATACTTTGTTTTGCAAAAAAATGGGGTTTGCCAGCATTTGTTTTCTTGGCATGCACCAGTATCATCTGCTTTTATTTTGAATATAAGACGTAATGATTTGGCGACATACTGAGGTCTCTAGCTAACAAAGCTTAACGCTAATACTTTCCTGTATTTGAAATACTAAAACTTTAGCACAATGAAATAGCAGATATTAATTAACCTTTCAAACTTCACAAGGATATATGCAAATAATGTCTTTAATATAATTTATAAATTACACCGCAGTAGGAGGTGTTAACAATACTGTGCAAGTATCCAATAACAAAACTATTGTAACATTTAATAATTCACAATATGAATCACAAGAAACAACAAAAATAATGAAAAGTCTGAAGTCTGGTGTGAAAGTGAAAACACAAAGCTAGTGAATTAAAGATAAAGAAAAAAAGAAAGAATCTTTAAATTTGCAGTTGATAAAAAACAACTTTCTGTGTGCATGACTTTCTTTGGCTATACATTAAGTAAAATGTTTTTGATTTAGAATTTTTTTTCAGCAGATGATTAAATTGTGATCCCAATTATCGTCTATATATACTGTATAAAATCCCTATGTGCGTCCAGGTGTCCGTGTGTGTGTGTCTTCTGGTGAAGTGTGCATGCGCGGGGCATGGGGCTATGCGCGATATTACTGTCAGAGAAAGTTAGAGGCGTTTTACGGAAATACAAACCAGTATTACTGCGAGAGGAAATTAAAGGTACACAATACAGTGACGCATATTACAGCCACATACAAGCCAGTATTACTGTAGGAGGAGATTAAAGGCATATCACAGACGCGCACGCCTGTATTACCACCAGAGAAAAGTAAAGGTATATTATGGACGTATATTACGGACGTACAAGCCAGCGGACGTACAAGACGGTATCCTTCAATAAGGGCGTGCACAAAAAGGTGAGCCTCAAAAGGACGACCTCAATTGGGCGCAGCGAATAAAGGCGCACGTAAATAAAGATCTGCACCTGTTGCTCTTCACATATTCCAGAGCCATTTGAACTAAATTATCTACGCGCCCTTATTGAATAGAGCCTTGAATACAAGACAGTATTACTGTCACAGAAAATTAAAGACACACAATACACGGCGGCAGCCCACGAAGAACAGTCAGCTCAGCAAGTAAACATCAACAAAAGAAAGGCTGAAAGAAAGAAGAATACGACCAACAAAAAGAATGAGGTCAAAGTCCCTTGCCATTTAATATAGACTGTTCCTACTAATGTTTATGCACTACTGTTCTAGCGCCCGTTATTGTAACGGGCTAAATGACTAGTTATTATATATCTGCCTAATATCTTTATCCACAACAGCTTACAAGGTCAGGATATGTTACAGATGTTTACCAGTATTTTTTTCTTACAGCTGAAGTTCAGAAAGTTAACCTGCTTAGGGTTAACCAACGAGGCAGATGTGTAAAGTCTTGTGGTGTAAAATCCAGTGCCTTAGCCACTACTCTAGGTTGTGTAACATATACAATATGCACAGTATGTTGTTAATTGATTGCTTGTTTAGTGCAAACTTATTTTCACTCTGAATGACAAAAGCAACATTGATGGTTAGAACAATTTTACAAGAACAAGCCACTCAGCCCAGCAAAGTTCATTAACCCTATCCTGATAACTTCTTCAAAATAACATTAAGTCAAGTTGTGGAGATCTCAAAAGTCCTATGGTTCTACTGCTACTTGGTAACTTATGCCAGGTGTCTATAGTTCTCTGTGTGAAACCGAGACGTGATCAATATTTTTAACAGAATTTCTCTACGGTACAGAGCTTTAAGTAGCTCACGGTTGCAGGGACACTTTATCCTGCTTATGTCAAGTATGTCCTTTTGAAGAGTGTTTTTCTTTAAAGGGCACTTGACAATATACACTTAGAGTTTAGAGAGAGCAACATCTTTGGGATTTAAGGTGAAAGTGGTTGCCAGAAAAGATCAAATTCAAAATTTCAAAAATAGATTATTGTATATAACTATACTATTATTCGAGCATATGTATTTACATTTACTTAGTCAGGTCCATAAGTATTTGGACAGTGACACAATTTCCATAATTTTGGCTCTGTACAACACTATAATAGATTTGAAACAAAGCAATCAAGATGTGATTGTAGTGTGGACTCTCAGCTTTAATTCAAGGGGTTTAACAAAAATATTATATGAGCTGTTTAGAAAAGACAGACATTTTTATTCATATTCCCCAAATTTTCAAGGGCTACAAAGTATTTGGATAAACTAACATAATCATAAATATAGCAATCATTTTCAATATCTGGTAGAAAGTCCTTTCCAGTCAATGACTGCCTGAAGTCTGAACCCCTGGCCATTTCCAGGGGTTGGATGCTGGGTTTCCACCCCAGTGATGCTTTGACAGGACTTTCTGTCTTCAGTTTCGTCTTCAGCAAGTGAAATGCATGGCCAGTTGGGTTGATAACACTTGATTGACTTGGTCATTCAAGAATATTCCACTGCTTTGCCTTAAAATGCACTTGGTTTTCTGTCACATTATGTTTTGGTTCATTGTCAGTCTGTAATGTGAAGCATCGTCCCATCATGTTTTGCAGCAATTGGCTGAATTTCAACATTCAGTAGAGCCCTATACACTTCAGAATTCATCATGCTACTTCTGCCAGCAGTTATATCATCAATAAACACCAGTGACTGACTTCCATTCACAACCATGCAGGATCATGCCATAAAACAGCCTCCACCCATGCTTCACAAATGTGTTATTCATCAGATCGTGAACCATTCCTTCTCTTCTCCATACTCGTCTCTTTCCAATATTCTGGTATATATTGATCTTAGCTTCCTTTGTCCACAGGAAAATTGTTCCAGAAAAGGACAGGCTTTTAAAAATGTTTTCTGGCAAAGTCTGATCTATCCTTCCTTTGCACCTTGTGGCAAACCATCTGTATTTACTTTCATGAAGTCTTTTCTTGATTGTAGACTTTGGCAATGACAGGTTGACCTCCCAGAGTGTTCTTGGCTTGGCTAAATGCTGTGAAGGGGTTTTTCTTCACCAAGGAAATAATTCTGCAATCATCCAGCACAGTTGTCTTCTGTGCTTTTCCAGACCTTCTGGTGTTGCTGAATTCACTAGTGCATTCCTTCTCTGTTAAGAATGTGCCAAATGGTTGATTGGACCACTCTTTGTCTTACTGCTATCTCTCTAAAGGGTTTGTTTTGTTTTCTCAGACTAATGATGGCCTGTTTTTACTTGCATGGACAGCTCTTTGGACCTCATACTGACAGTTCACTGAGACATCTTCCAAGTGCAAATTCCAGACCTTTTACTTGCTTAATAGTTAATGAAATAATGAGGGAACTGCTCCTACCTGGCTATGGAACAGCTTGTCAGTCAAATGTCCAAATACTTTTGAGCCCCTGGAAATGGGGGGCTATGCAGAAAAATGGCTATCATTACTAAATGACTCCTACGATATCTTTGGTAAACCCCTTAAATTAAAGTTGAAAGTCTACACTTCAATCACATACCTGACCCAAAATTCTGAAAATAGTGTCACTGTCCAAACACTTATGGACCAAACTGTATTTGGCTGATGTCTTTATCCCAAAGAAACCTAAAACACTTGAGACAGACATGGTTACATTTCTTTTGTTTTTCTCAGTTGAAGCACAGAAAAATAAAGTGACTTGCTCAGGGTCATAGAGTATCAGTAGCAGCATTTGAAAACACATCCTCAGGGTCTGGAGTCAAATGCCTTAACCAATATATCACAATGCCTGTTGAGTAATTAACAACAAAGTCAAAAACCTAGATAGCAAGAAAATCACATTGGAAAACAAAGGGCTGTGATTTAGGATCAAGAAATGGCCCAAAAGTAAAAGAAAGTACATTTTAAACATTACTTTTAATACAAATGCAGATCTGTTGTGAAACGAGTTTACTTCAGCTGTGAGTATGTTTAAGAGCTGATGCCTATAAATAAAATAAATCTGCTGGTATCGAGTGCATAGGTCTCATTTAAAATTATCCAAAATTTTTCCAGGGCAAGATCCAACCTGTGAAAATCTTTAAATGCCTTTCAGACAGCCTTGGTGTCACAATCCCTCCTAATCCACTAACAGCTATGATTGGTGTACTTCCAGATGGGCTTAAAGTGGAGAAGGACAAACAAATTATAATTGCCTTTACTTCACTGTTAGCAAGTAGACTTATCTTGCTCAACTGGAAGAATCTTAACTCACCTATTTTAAGTCAGTGGGTAACTGATGTTATCTACTATTTGAATTTGGAAAAAATCTAATTCTCACTTAGAGGATCTGTACAAAACATTTTCAAAATCTGGCAGGGTCTGATCAATAGCATTTTAGAATTATTGAGGAAGTGGATTCTCTTCCATTTTTTATTATATTTATATGTATTTACTACTTTGTGTCTCTGCCGCTTGCATTGTGAAGAGGGGGGCTGAACGCACCCCAAGGAGATGCAGTTGATCCTCCGAAACCCCCTCTTAAACGGTGATACAATGGGAAACAAATAGTTTTTTTTTTTTACCTCCTCTTTGCTCATTCAGCTGCTGGCTTGCTGCTGCTACCGTGCTGCGTAATCTGCATCTCGTGCAGTGCTTCGAACATTTGAAAACTTGTACAGCAGCTGTCCTACTCTTTGTGTTTTATTTCCGGCCCCAGGCGTGGTTAAATCTTTTGGCACAAAGTCTCGTCTCGTGGGACGCCAGTTCTTGATATTTTTTAGTTTATAATTTAAAAAACGGAATAAGAATCTGAAAATCTAACAACATCACATTAAAGTTCGATAAATTCTGAAAAGAATGATACCAAACATATATATGTAGCTTTTAAAATAAGCCCAATTTAAAGCTTGACAAAAAATGTGACATAAAAATCAGAGCTGTGGAGTCTGAGACAATTTTGGGTACCTGGAGCCGGGGTCGGAGTCAGCAAAAATGTACCAACTCCGACTTCGAATAAATTTAAATTGTAATAAAAAAAATATAGCAAGTTCAAATGTCCCATTTCACAAACAACAGTCATAATTAAGTACTTATCTGATATAGGAATAAAGCCCAGTGCTTAGTTGTGTTACTACTAATGTGAAGTTCAGCTGAGCTATTATACAACCTGACGTTCACATATTGTAATCTGAATTATGGTACATTACAAAAAGAGTTTTCATTTTATTTCAGATATAATGTGTTTAACAAGTTAATTTGAGTGTAAACATGTGTAATGATGTAGGTGGAGGTGTGTGCTATGGCCTGCTGTGTGTTCAGGGGTTGGTGTCTTTTGTTTAAACTGGCCAATACAGTAGAGAGTCAGCTTCCTAGCCAATAGTTCTGTGGTGAAATGACGACGTATATGTTGCCTTCCTTTAATCAACATGGAAAATACATTAGCATATTAAATAGAATCGGACAGTTATAGTCGGAGTCAGAAGTACTGGAAACTAAGGAGTTGGAATTGGAGTCAAAGGATTTATCTACCGACTCCACAACCCTGATAAAAACATCACCATTGCACTTTTAGGCTTAAGATTTTATAAATAGAGTAGATATGTTATTTTTTTTCCCCCAACTGTTAAAAGTTTTACTCGTTAGCCTAGCTCTCTTTCTCATGGGTGGGAGCTGATTTGATGTGAACCAAGTTTTGTAAAAATGGACTTGCTTGTATGGAATGTTTTTTGATTTTAAATGAATTCAATAAAATGTTAAAAAAATAAAATAAATCTGCTGGTAAAATGAGGCACAGCTACAGGCAACAGCATTATATAAAACAACATGACATGACAATTTAACCTTTCAGCTTTCAAGACAGATATTAAAAATGTTTTTCAGTTGCTGGTATATTCACTAGGTAGCTAAGAAAACAAATGTTTCATAGCAATGAGTTAAATACCTCGGGGTATTGATCTACATTAGCCAAAGATTTATTACTTTGTTGCTCATTGACCCTTCCATCACTTCAGTCAACCACAGGGTTGACTAAAAAATCATGAGTTTGTGCTTTTAAATTACTATGGTGCAGGTCTAGGCATCCACTTATAAAACAGAAGATATTTATGATGTCACTGTATTCTGTTAAAAGAAGATAATTAAATGTTCATTCAAAACCAATAAATACTATTCAGGGCTTTTCATGGGAGTAAGATTCTAACTGTCAAAGCTCTGAAAGGACAAAAAGCCTACAACATGCATTTACAGAAAAAAAAACCATTTGTTTTACAAACCATAATATCTTAAACCTTCATATCCTACTTTTGAATATGATAAGTTTAAAAAAAATAGGAGTTAAAAACTGAAGCAGAGCTTTAAAAACAGAACATTACCACAGTAATGCAATACTGAACACAACGAAGAAAGCATTTAAGTGTAGCATTAGCAGTAAAACCTGACAATTAAAGTAAAAGTATGTATTACTGAGTAAATAATACATAATGGTTTAGTTCATCTCCTAATTTGTCTCCATACTATAGGTACTATTTTACTGTTTTTTGTTCAACTTTGAAATGTAATGTGGAAAATGCATAACCTAATAGCTGTCATCATGTTTCAGAAAAAACATATCAACCCACATCCAGTAAAATGAGCGATTGCCTTACACACTAATTTTAAGAGCAAAAAAGAAAACTGTTTAAGCCGCGAATAAAGTAAAAATACATAAATAACAATTAACAATGTACATTACAAATAATGGAGCAGTCAAAGAATGGACAACTGTACAACAGGCAAGGACAACACTCACACGACGCATTTCAGTTAGTGATGCCATGTCAGGCGTCCCAGGGGTCATGTATCCTGAAAGACTCTATGAGAAAAGACAGAAAGCAGAGAGAAGTGGCAACAAAAGAGAGAGGGAGAAAGATAAAACACAGAGCTGCAGTTAGAGTCAGCAATGCAATGCTTGTGAGAGTGAATAGTTTAATTTGGTTCAGAAACAGCCTTGCACAAATAAGAATAAAGCACAAAGACAAGAATGCATTTAGGGTTAAACCTTTAAATTTAAATCAAGCAGAAGGAGTCACGTAAGTGTACGCCAGTTTCTCAGATAATTTTGTAAATGTACATGGCACCTGACTCGAGCCTATATCCCTTGGTTATCTAAACATTCCGTTTCTTCTTCTTCTTTCGGCTGCTCCCGTTAGGGGTTGCCAGAGCAGATCATCTTGTTCAATATCTTTAAACATTCAATTTCTAAACTTGCCAAACTATAAAAATGACACTCACTGCATTGATCGTACCTTTGTATTACTTTATTCTTGGCTGAAGTTGCACAAAATCAAACACCATGTGAAAATAAGCAAGTGAGCTCTATAGCACTCTACAACAAGAGACAACCTTTAAGAAAAGAAAAAAAAAAACTGGCACAACTTTGTGAATTCCGTTCCCTAACTTATTATGCTTCACTTCATGAATTTAAAGATTAAAAATACCAAAGAGACAAAGTGCCTCTTACCGATACCGGGGTTGCTCTTTCAGATGGGGGAATCATGTCTGGAGTGAGAGTCTGAGGTGGGTCAATTCCTTTGCTGACTTTTTGCTGAATAAGGTGCATGGCTAAAGCAAACTGTTCTCTGGTCAACTTGCCCATTTGCCGAGTGTCAGCCAAGGCCCTGTGTGAAAAATAAATAAATAAATAACTGTTTTTTCATTGCTGCAGTAGACCAGCAGCACTTGTAATTGACTGCTCAATTTTCTAGTACATTCACTTAAAAAAAAACAATAAAACACGCAAAACAGGTTAAAAACAACAAAAAAAGCATAAATACACACATACATAAAAAATGTACATCCCTCTGTGTATGGAGGTATACTAATGGAAAAAAATAAAAATATACAAATAAATGTATTTTGAAATATGACAATAAATACATAAAAACTAATACATGAGCATGAATAATTAATTGAGTAATGAAATGTTTTTGTTGCTTACTTCTTTAGTTAGTCATTTCTTCATATGTATTTATTGTAGTGCAACATGAAATGCATCGTAAAATGAAAAACATAATTTTCACCCATGAAAACTTAAAAGGCTGGACTCTAGTGAGTACTGCACTTGGATTTGAAAATTGTTGGTAGTTGAGACATTCAAGATTACAACTACCAACATTTGGTGGCAACATCATGTAAATAAACAAAGTAAATATATTTACTTTTAAATATCTTAATTTATAATATAATATTTCTAATATAACATGCCTGAAACCTACTGGGGTGTGAAAAGGGAAACCACAGGAATAAGACAGGATTACCAATTCTTTTAACAGTGAAATCAAATATACTTGTGCCTTTAATTTATTCCTCTAACAGGTATCATCAGCAATCCAGCTGATTTACAAGATGAATAAAATGTGAGGATGCAGTGTGTTGACTGATGTTGTGTAAAACTTAAATTTGTTTGACTCAAGTGTAACAACCCACAAGCAGGGTTCCTTTTGTCCACATAATTGTTTTTTGTCTTTTGCATATATTAGTGATTGTAAAACATGCAGCTGACTAGACATACTGTATAAATGTTTGTTTTTGTTTACAATAGATGATGTTGTCTGCATGTTTCACCATGGTGTGTCATGTGTATGCTATACGTGTTATTCTCAATATATTTGTGTATTGCATTGAGCTTGTAAGTGGTACTGCAGTTAACAAGAACATATTTAAAAAGAATCATTTATCTTTTTCTCCCTGTAGTTGTTACTTGCATTAAACTTGTCTATAACAATCAGAAAGAAAAAAGAAAAATAAAAGAGAAAAGTTATGTCCACAGTGCATGTGTAAATGCCCTATTCAAGCAATGAGAGCTTTTTATTTGCTTCTATAAATACTCTTAGACAAGAGATGGTGCTTCTTATGAATATTTTGCATAAACCAGTGAAACTTAAGTGATAAAATAGAAAAAAACGTAATGTGCCAACATTATGCACCTCTAGTGCCCCTAACTACTAGAAGGTTCACCTTCTTCTCTAAACACAGATTAGTATTATGTTGCAGTGAATGTCCTACTGTACAAGTTCAAATAAACACGAGGTCTTAGAATAATACCTACAGTATATAAATAGACACATGCAAAATAACAACTGCTTGCTTAAGGATAACTCATAAATTCAGAGTCCTTGTCAGTCTTACCAGATATGAGCCAACATGTTTTGGGGTAGACCAGAGTGCATAAAGATTTCTTTGACTTCATGGCCACTAACAAAGCCATCCAAGTCAATATCCGTTTTGAGGAAGATGTCATCATATCGGCCTCTGTCAGAAGCTGGCACCACCCAGTTGACAGTTTGCTAAAAGTGAAAATGCACATGGAGTTTTACAGAGAAGAACAAAGGTCACTATTATTGTACTCCAATGATTTATTAATAGCAAAATATGAAGATTTAAATTCACTAAACTAAAAATATAGTTTAAATGCAAATTTGTATACATATGCAAAGGTCATTTTTGTCATACTTATTTCCTTACTCAAGTTGTACAGTCTCGTTTCTATTTTTTTTTTTTTTTAATTAAACATATTTTCAGATGAGAAGTTCTCTACCATGGTGTTTTTTTCTTTATTAATAAACCTATTCTTCTGGTGGAGAATTTGTTGTAATCCAAGTTTATCAGGAAGACCCTTGCATTTTTCTACATTAACACAGAAACAATGCATGATCCACTGTGTTTGCAGAAGCAGAAGTGGTCCAAACCATACTCATTTACTAAGACTTTCAGAGATAAATGCAATTATCACTTAGGAAAAAAAACAATCGGGAGTGCTCTCCACTCGACTTTCTCGTATACTCAGATATGGGAATGGATAATTGAGGAGAAAACCACAAGAGAATGATTATATCTTTATATTATGTACATTAAAGAACCATCAACAACAAATCAAATCAAAGTAAATTAATAATATATTGAACAACTATTATAAAAGTAAAGTTGTATAAATAGGACTCTGCAGCTGCATGAATAAAAGGTAAAGTAACATTTCCAGTTAACAGAAATAGCCCAAAAGTTGATAGAAATCTATGTTTTGTACCTACTTGTGAATTTCCCCTTGGAATTAATAAAGTATCTATCTATCTATCTATCTATCTATCTATCTATCTATCTAATACTTGTATGCAAAATTTGGTTGACCTAAGTGAAAGCGTACTCAAGTTATTGTGTTTACATAAATACACACAGACATAATTCCAAACATGGTATTTTCGGACTCAGGGAGGTCTAAAACGTTGAGGTTCATCAAAATCTCGAAATGGAATTTTTGGAGGATTACAATGTTTTTCCTATACTTCGCATACAAGAAAGTCAGGGAGGTCTAAAACGTTGAGATTCATCAAAATCTCACCATCGAATTTTTGGAGGATTCCAATATTTTCCCTATACTTTGTATCGAGAAAGTACAAACAAACACACAACCAAATTAGACGAATTATGATCACATGTAGTTCACTGTAACTTATTGATCTTCAGAATAACAGGACCATAAACACATATATAAACCCCTGACACATATTTTTTTCGTAATTTTTCACACCCTGATGACATGCCTACAGACTGAAATTTAGCAAATATCATCCCATTGCACACCCAGGTTGATAGGGCTAATTCAGGTAACTACAGGCCAGTCATCTTAAAGTGCATCACAGATACATTAAAAGAAGCAAATTATTAAGGCAAAGGTTAAGCAGTACATGCTTTGAACCAAGTGTGTTAGCAAATACTCAACAGGGGTTCAGACATGGAAGGTTGCGTTTTACGAATATGCTAGAATTCTATGAAGAAGCAACAAAGGCATGCAATAAGAGGTGCAAATAGTATTATGAAGTATGATTTTTCAAGAAAGCTTTTGATAAGATATCACATGAAAAGTTAGTGATTAAACTCACATGAATATGGATTCAAGGCTTGCATGTAGGGGAGTTTAAAACTGGCTCAAACACAGGAAAGCAAAGGGTTGTGATGAAGGAAACGTTCTTAAAATTAAGTGATGTTAAATGTAGTATCCCTCAGGAATCAGTATTGGGAACACTGGTCTTTTTAAAAAGAAAGACATGAATATAATGAAACAGCTAGTTGAATTTGCAGATGAAGCCAAACTTGAAAGATGAACAGATAATGAAGAAACAGGCTTAGGCAGATGTGTGGCGTATGCGTATGAAATATAATGCAAGTAAATGTAAGGTATTACAAGTTGAAAGTCTGAAAGTCACCTTTATAAGAAGCCCCTAGGAGTCATATTGGACTCGTCACTATCTCCATAAATACAGTGGACAGAAGTGATCAAACGGCTAATGGCATGCTAGTTTACAGTGGACATAAAAAGTCTACACATCTCTGTCAAAATAACAGATTTTGTGTAATAAAAAAATGAAACCAAGATAAATCCTGCGAGAACTTATTATTTATGGCAAAATATCAATCTATACAAAGAAGGGGAAAACAAATCAGAAACTGTTTAGTGAAAAAAGAAAAATCATACAAAATGTAGTTGCATTAGTGTACACATTCTTTAATAATCAAGGATGTGGCTGGGTTCAGAATCAACCAATCACAATAAGTCTCGTCTCAAAAAGTAGTTAGTATACACCTGACATCAATTAAAGAGGGTCTGATGGAGCTCACATAAAGTCTGGCTGTTACTGTACGACCCTGCGTGGAGTCTGCATGTTCTCCCCTTGTCTGCGTGGGTTTCCTCCGGGTGGTCCGGTTTCCTCCCGCAGTCCAAAGACATGCAGGTTAGGTGCATTGGCGATCCTAAATTGTCCCAAGTGTGTGCTTGGTGTGTGTGTGTGTGTCTGTGTGTGTCCGTCCTGCGGTGGGCTGGTGCCCTGCCCGGGATTTGTTCTTGCCTTGCGCCCTGTGTTGGCTGGGATTGGCTCCAGCAGACCCCCGTGACCCTGTGTTAGGATATAGCAGGTTGGATAATGGATGGATGTTACTGTAGGATTATTCTGATATCCTCTTGGTTGAAACATACTCTAAAGGCCATGGTCCACAAAGAGCTTTTAAAACATGAACAGGATCTCATCATTAAAAGGTATCAATAAGGACAGAGGTACAAAAAGTATCTAAAGCATTAAACACTGAGACAGTCATCAACAAGTGGAGAAAATATGGCTCAACAGTGACTCTACCAAGATCATGACTTCCCTCCAAGACTGAGGAGAAAACTGGTCAGGGAGGCCACCAAGACGCCTATAGCAACATGAAAGGACCTGCAGGATTTCCTGGCAAGTACTGGTTGTTCCCTACATGTGACATCAATCAGTCGTATTCTTCATATGTCTGGGTTGTGGGATAAGGTAGCAAGACGAAAGCCTTTTCACATAAAGAAAAACATCCAAGTCTGGCTAAACTTTGAAAAAAGGTACACCTAGTTTTCAACAACCATGTGGAAAAATGTATTATGGTCTGATGAAACCAAGGTTAAACTATCTGGCCATAAATCCAAAAGGTATGTTTGGCGCAAAAGTAACACAGCACATCATCAAAAGAACACCATACCCAATGTGAAGCATGGTGGAGGCAGCTTCATGCTTTGGGACTGCTTCTCTTCAGCTGGAACTGGGGCTTTACTCAAGGTGGACGAATCATGAATAGCTCCAAGGATCAATCTATTTTGGCACAAAATCTTCAAACATCTGCTAGGAAGCTGAAGATGAACAGAAACGTAACCTCTCAGCCTGACAATGACCCAAAGCATACATCAATATAAACAAAGTAATGGCTTCATTAAAGGAGAATCAATGTTCTGCAATGGCCCAGTCAGAGCCCAGTCCTTAAATAGAAAATCTGTGGGGTGACCGGAAGAGAATTGCACATAGGAGATGCTCTCGTAATTTGATAGATCTGGAATTTTTTTTGCAAGGAGGAGTAGGCAAAAATAGCCAAGTCCTGAGGTGCCAAACTGTTACAGACTCTTACCCAAAAGACTGAGTGCTGTAATAAAATTAAAAGGTGCGTCAACTAAGTATAAGTTTAGAGGGTGTGCAGACTAATGCCAGGTTTATGTATGATTTTTTTTTCTTTTTATCACTAAACAGTTTCTGATTAGTTTTCACATTCTTTGTACAGATTGTAATTTTGCAATAAAGGTGGAATACGTTCTGACAGAATTTCTCTTAGTTTAATTTTTTTATCACATAAAACCTGCCATTTGGCAAGGATGTGTAGGCTTTTCATATCCACTGTAAATAGCACAATGTAATTAGAATAAGACAAGGGAGGCATTCTTTAATGTATATAACACATTTGTGAGGCTTCATGTGAAGTATAGTGTATAGTTTTAGTTTCCCATTTACAAATAAGATGAAACAACACCAGAGAAAGTCCAGAGGAAATTGACTAGGTTGTTTCTGGCACTGAGAGGTGTGAGCTGTGAGGAGAGATTGTTGGAGTTGAAAATGTTTGGTTTAGGCAAACATAGATTAAGAGGTGACATGACTGAAGTGTTTAAAATTATGAAAGGAATTACTACAGTGGATCCCAGCTGTTACTTTAAAATAAATTATTCAATAAGAGCACAGAAACACAGTTGGAAATTTGTTAAGAGCAGATTTTACAAAAATGTTAGAAGTTTTTCTTCACACAAAGAACTGTAGACATAATAGAATAAATTACCAAGTAATGTGGTGGAGAGAAGTACTTTAGGGATGTTTAAAACTCTTTGTTTTGGATAATCTAGATAAACAGGATCAACAAGCTTGTTGAGCTGAATGGCCTGTTCTCAACACAACTGTTTTAATGTTCCAGGCAGACAGAGACACAGAAGGACTGAAGGGTCATTGAAAATATTACCAGGTAATCCATTTCATAATACCAACTTGTAATTTAATGAGAAAAGTACTCTTTGATGACAACGTAATTTGGCTTGAAGGGAAATGAAGATGAGTACAAGGACTAAGAGTTGAAATACTCCCGAGTAAGAAGGTAAAATTGGGGAAAATGGTAGAAGTACTGAACAGAAGAAGAGTTCATTCACATTGCATACAGGAGACAGGATGGGAAAGTATAGGTGGGAAAATGCTTAGTGGAAATAGTGCTAGCTACAAGTTGTTCTGGCACGGGAGAAATTAATGCAATGTAGGGGTTGATGCATTAATATCAAAACTTAGCAGACAAAATGGCGGACATGAAGATGGGAAACTAGCATGTTTTAAGATGATTGTTGGTAAATGATTCTTGAGTATAGTCTCAGCATTTGTCCACATAGACTGGCAGAAGCAATTAAAACAAAGATAAGTTTTGGGTAAGGTGATGGTGGCTGGTGCCTGTGTGGCACCTACAGAAGGTAACAGCACTAAGTGGTGACCGGAATGGTCATGTTGAATCCAATACTGATAATAATTAGAACATTCATGGAGGTTTTTGTATTGCTGAGGGCAAAAAGAGACAGAATGTAGTACGTTTGCGACTGCGCATGGGATCCATTCTGAATCCACTGCTTTTTATGACAGTGATGAAGGAAGTAAGCAGAGAAACATGTAAATGGCTGATATGGGAGCTCTTGTAAGCTAATGATCTCATACAAACAGATAAAAGTAAAGCAGAATTAAAGGAGATGATGCTGAAATGAAAACCTTAAAGGTAAATGCCGGAAAGATCAAGGTGATTGTTGAAGGTTTAGGCAGGAAGGTGGATGCATGCCCATTCAGCATGTGTACTAAAGATGTTGGAAGAAACTCAATCCAATGTTTCCACAGTTTGTCAGAAGTGGGCTCACAAAAGATGTAGAAGTGTGAGGGGCACTGTGAAGGAGAGGCAAATGAAAATTTAAATATTGGTAATGGGAATGCTTTAGAGAAAGTAAGGAAGTTCTGTCACTAAAATTAAGTGTTCAGCAGAAGTGAAGGTGGGGCACAGTAGTGATAGCCAATGTTTGAAGTGCATGGCAGAAATTCCGGGGAGCTGTCCTCCATCATGGACTTCTAAAGGAGCATCTTTGGCATTAAAGAGAAGGGTTTAGGAAAGCTGTGATAAACAGTATACTCTACAGAAGTGAAACAAGGCCAATGATGGTGGAATACAAAAAACAGATACAAGAATGATTAATTGAATCTATGGAGTTTAACAAGAGGAGCATTAATGCAGACTTTAATGCAGACTCTGTAAAATAATAGAACTAAAAGAAGGTATACATCATATTTCATAAGACTTTGTAGTTTTTATCATTCATTATTTGTATGTTTAGTTTATCTTTATAATGCAGCACTGAGGTTAATTTTAAAGTGAACATTGGCAACATGGTGGCACAGTGCTAGTGCTGCTGCTTCACATCCCGGCTGCTCCCAGCATGGAGTGTTTGAATGTTATTCTCATATAACTTTACATATTTTTAGAACCTATATCCCTGTAGTTTTACATTAAATAACCAACACTATATCACAATTTCTTAAAATTAACAAAATTACAGAGCATGCCGCTACAGTGTAAACAAAGTATTTATCAAAACAAGCCTATGTGGTTATCCAATGCACTATCCAGACTAAATATAAATTAGCCTTTACCTACAAAAAAAAAAGATGTGGTAAGTTAAAATTCTACTTTATGTGGAAGTAAGCAGACCTCACCTGAGTGGACTTTACAGAATGTTTTGGTGAAAGACTCCCAGTACTGTTTAAGCTGGTCATACTACCATGAGATGGTGTGGAGCGTAGGCTGTCCTTCGGTGGCGGACTGGCAGGTAATACAGGCACAGAACCAGGAAGTACTGGTACTGAGCCAGGGAGCGAAGCTGGGCTTTTCTTTCTCTTTGAAGGAGGAATTAGAGAACTAGGTAATACAGAAGGAACAGGCTCCTTCTCCAATGCTCTGTACACAAGGTGCATTGCCTACATGATATGTAAGGGTAAAAAAAAAACAGGTAAACCATTAGGATAACCTTTTCTAAATCAAGATTACATCTTTAAAATGTTCACAAGGTACAGTTTTATCTTTGAGATTACTTACTCATCAGGTTGGGTTTACAGATTTAGGTTTTAGGTACGTGCTACTTATTTTAATGAAGTTCCTCTTAACTGAGGGACAATGCACACTCACCACAGCAAACTCCTCTCTGTCCAAGTGTCCATCTTTGTCAATGTCACTCAGGTCCCATACCTGAGTATATGAAATTTTATTAATACAGCAAACTAGTAAGTTCTAAAAACAATATCTTTTTTTTTTAAATGATCACAGATGTTAAAAACATCTACACATTGGGTGACCTAATGGTTACTAGTTCAGTCCACTGCATCATCTCAACCTGCATCGCCACGTTCAGATCAACGAACCTATGCTTAAAAGTGTAGAAATTTATGAGAACAATTGTACTTTGCACTTGTAATTTGTAAATTCTTTAGATAAATGTGTGAGGTAAAAAAATAAATGAAATACGAATATATACTTCATAAAATGTATTACACTTCACAATGTATTCACTGTATGGCTATACCATACAAACCACTATGGAAGTCACTATATAACAATGATTAACTGCTTTTCTGATAAAAGCACTACAAGGTGTCAAATCCAGATCCAAGCTGAGTAGTACTAACTACACGGAGAACTGACTGCTGGCAAAAACATTGATCAATGAAACAATGGTTCACCTTTGTAAACCGAAAACCGATAGAAAGCTACACAAAAAGAAAAAAATGGTACATAAGAGGATGGCATCCTTTATACTACCAGTATATTAGAAGAGTCTGCAAGTAACTACAGTGCCCTCCACAATTATTGGCACACCTGATCTCATGTGGGAATTTTTTCCCCAAAGAATAAATGTACTTCAATTAAAGGTTGGATTTTTCTCTTTTTTTGTGTTGTGAGCCTATATTTTTTTGGGGAAAAAAAAAGAATTTATTAGAAGCCTAAGAACACATCTTAACCAGGGGTGCCAATAATTGTGGAGGGTGCTGTATCACAGGAAGGCAATGTGATCTAGCGCCTAAGAAGTTCAAACTAAAATCAAAAGTGAGTTTTTAAAGACTATTGCTGGCTTCCTACATATAACACTTTAAAAGAATCCTCCACCTAAAAATATTTTTTATTTGTCACCTACCCCGTGTTACCTGTAGTAATGGCCGACACATTTACTTATGAAGATAGGACACAAGAAAGTACTTGACACAACATGGAATGAACACCAAACGATTAGCAAGCAATTAAAAAACATCTGTGAAAAAAATCCCAATTTTCTTGTGTCACATAATCCATAATCCATGTCAGATATCCAGTTGTATGCTCAAAAACATGTATTTGGCAAACATATTGCTAAATATTTTAAAATAAAACAGTTCTGGGAAATCTTCTCATGAATGGCTGGGGAGTACACTGAAAACTGAAATAACATTTGAATTGAAGATCAGCCTCCCCACTAATTCATTGGTCAGGAGTCCTGCCCAGTAATAGTTCATCATAGGTTACCATTGCGGTTCACATCATATGAATACTGTAGAGCATGTTCTGAGACTGGAGAATAATTAGGAAAGAAAAACAAAACAAGTGAAAACATTATCAGGTGACAAGTTCACCTCAAATTTGTGCATATCGGAGGTGGTTCAATAAGAATAAAGTCAATTCAATCATGCTGTTTGATGAACTGCTGTTGAAAAACCCAGAAGTGTGGCATTGCTGCTAAGTGACCAATGAAGAGGGTTGGAAGAGGGGACATTAAATTCAAAAATCTCACTTTTATTTCAATACACTCCCTAGCCATTCACAAGGGGATTTTGCAAGACATGTATTTGGATCATTATGAACATACAACTGGATGTCTGGCATATGGATTATAAGATATGAGTAAATTGAGATTTTTTTTTTCCCCATGGACGTATTGATTTTGCTTGCAGTTTGTTCAGCATTTGTCCCAACAGAAGCCTATTGTGTCTGGAACTCTGTTATCTATATACTTCATAAAATAATATTTAAAAAATGTTCTCAGCCATTACTACAAACAAAGAAGGGTTAATAACAGATAAAGGTATTATTTTTAGGTGGAATATTCCTTTAAACGTTGGTTGCTTAATGAAATGAATATGCACTGTTCATGTGTTTACAGGATTTTAAAAACTAATACACAGTACAATTATTTCTGCAGTATAAAGGTAGACAATAAAGGAATATGACACCCAAAAAAATTATGTTTTTTTGTATGTTACATTCCACTCCATACAGTTTGTAGTGATGGCCAAGATACATTTTTAATCTTGTGTTTTCATGCAGAATTAAGATAATAAATGTTTATGAGATAATACAAGCTAATATGGCGTCCACCTATTTTAAAGTCTGCAGTGACAGTGAGTGGAGACTTCAAAAGTCTTCTCACACAACAAGTAAATACTGAATCTTATCTCACTCTCACGATACAGTAAATATTTTTAATTATTTTTTTAAATGATTCCAAAGCTTACTAACACAATCATTACAAAAGTACACATGCAAAACATCTAAAGTAAGATCACTTAGTAAATCACATATGGAGGAAAGGCTGCAACCTTGTGCTTTATAGTTAAATAAAACTTGATAAGAATTTTTTTTTTTTTTTTTTTTTTTTTTTAAAAGTGCATTATCCCATCGCGGCCTTCTCCCAACAGACCTAAAAACACAAACTTACCCGTCCCAATACATCAAGAGGTAGCTTTGAATTTATCAACACTGGCTTCACCTTCTCCCCAGACAAGAGGCCATTGACGGGTAACAGACTTTCAAAGATTCCATCAAATTTCCCCTTCTCTTCTGGCTGTATGGAAGAAGACACATACAGTTAGGTCCATAAATATTTGGACAGAGACAACTTTTTTCTAATGTTGGTTCTGTACATTACCACAATGAATTTGAAATGAAACAACTCAGATGCAGTTGAAGTACAGACTTTCAGCTTTAATTCAGTGGGGTGAACAAAACGATTGCATAAAAATTTGTGGCAACTAAAGCATTTTTTTAACACAATCCCTTCATTTCAGGGGCTCAAAAGTAATTGGACAATTGACTCAAAGGCTATTTCATGGGCAGGTGTGGGCAAGTCCGTCGTTACGTCATTATCAATGAAGCAGATAAAAGGCCTGGAGTTGATTTGAAGTGTGGTGCTTGCATGTGGAAGATTTTGCTGTGAACAGACAACATGCAGTCAAAGGAGCTCTCCATGCAGGTGAAAGAAGCCATCCTTAAGCTGCGAAAACAGAAAAAACCCATCCGAGAAATTGCTACAATATTACGAGTGGCAAAATCTACAGTTTAGTACATCCTGAGAAAGAAAGCAAGCACTAGTGAACTCAGCAACGCAAAAAGACCTGGACGTCCACGGAAGACAACAGTGGTGGCTCATCGCAGAATTATTTCCATAGTGAAGAGAAACCCCTTCACAACAGCCAACCAAGTGAACAACACTCTCCAGGGGGTAAGCGTATCAATATCCAAGTCTACCATAAAGAGAAGACTGCATGAAAGAAAATACAGAGGGTGCACTGCAAGATGCAAGCCACTCATAAGCTTCAAGAACAGAAAGGCTAGATTGGACTTTGCTAAAGCAACATCTAAAAAAGCCAGCACAGTTCTGGAAAAACATTCTTTGGACAGATGAAACCAAGATCAACCTCTACCAGAATGATGGCAAGAAAAAAGTATGGAGAAGGCGTGGAACAGTTCATTATCCAAAGCACACCACATCATCTGTAAAACATGGTGGATCAGTGTGATGGCTTGGGCGTGCATGGCTGCCAGTGGCACTGGGACACTAGTGTTTATTGATGATGTGACACAGGAGAGAAGCAGCCGGATGAATTCTGAGGTGTTCATAGACATACTGTCTGCACAAATCCAGCTAAATGCAGTCAAATTAATTGGGCGGTGTTTAATGATACAGATGGACAATGACCCAAAACATACAGCCAAAGCAACCCAGGAGTTTATTAAAGCAAAGAAGTGGAAAATTCTTGAATGGCCAAGTCAGTCACCTAATCGTAACCCAAGTGAGCAGACATTTCACTTGTTGAAGACTAAACTTCAGACAGAAAGGCCCACAAACAAACAACAACTGAAAGCCGCTGCAGTAAAGGCCTGGCAGAGCATTAAAAACTTGGAAACCCAGCATCTGGTGATGTCCATGAGTTCAAGACTTCAGGCTGTCATTGCCAGCAAAGGGTTTTCAACCAAGTATTAGAAATGAACATTTTATTTCCAGTTATTTAATTTGTCCAATTACTTTTGAGCCCCTGAAATGAAGGGATTGTGTTAAAAAAATGCTTTAGTTGTCTTAAATTTTTATGCAATTGTTTTGTTCACCCCACTGAATTAAAGCTGAAAGTCTGCACTTCAACTGCATCTGAGTTGTTTCATTTCAAATTCATTGTGGTAATGTACAGAACCAAAATTAGAAAAAAGTTGTCTCTGTCCAAATATTTATGGATCTAACTGTATAAACAGATACAAATATCCATCCACCCATTATCCAACCTGCTATATCCTAACTACAGGGTCACGGGGGTCTGCTGGAACCAATTCCAGTCAACACTGAGCACAAGGCAGGAAACAAACTACAATCAGGGCGCCAGCCCACCGCACAGATACAAATATGAACTGTAAAACCTTCAAAGAGATTGGGGCTGTCACCTAAGCCCAAAAGTTTGCATTTGTCTGAATATATATTTGAATGTGGATTCAAAATCCAAGGGGCTACAAGTACACATTTACATAAGATACATGTAGCCCACGTACATACATCAAACTTCCACAAATGCTTTAGTTCATAGCAAAAAGAACATATTTAGGCTGTTAGTTCCAATACAATTTCAGTGCCAATTAATTCTTCTTCTTTCGGCTGCTCCCATTAGAGGTTGCCACAGCGAATCATCTTCTTCCATATCTTTCTGTCCTCGTCATCTTGCTCTGTCACACTCATCACCTTCATGTTCTCTCTCACCACATCCATAAACCTCCTCTTAGGCCTTCCTCTTTGACAATTAATTATCAGGGCAAAAGACACTCCAGGGATGATTAGCATCTTTCCTCACTTATAGTTATTATTAATTTGCCTTCGATTGATTTGTGGAATTTTGTTGCACCTCAAACCGGATTTATATTTCACATACAGTGGAACCTCGGTTCACGAACGTCTTGGTACATGTACAAATCGGTTTACGACCAAAAAGTTCGCCAAACTTTTACCTCAGTTCACGACCACACACTCGGTATACAAACAAGTCAGTTTCCCTTTCGTTTTGTGCGCGCCGATGATTTCCGCACGTGTTGCATTGCTCTCGGTCAGATGTGCGTGCGTGCTTTCGCTGTGAACTCTTTGTGCTCTATTTCATTTCCCTTCCGGTTCGTACGCGCCGATTACTGTATTTAAGCACGTGTTCAGCCTCTCCCTGTTCATTGTTCTCAGCCAGACGTGTGTGCTTTACCTGTGAACTCTTTGTGCTCTACAGTATTTCGTGTGCTTTTGCAGTTAACCATGGCTTCAAAGCAAGTAAAGAGTGGTGAGAAGAAAGTTTTGCAAAGAAAGAAATTATTGAAAAGTATGAGTGTGGCGTTCATGTTACTGATCTTGCCGCTAAGTACAAGAAGTCAAAATATTCTAAAGCAGAAAGAATCTATTAAAGCAGCTGATATTGCAAAAGGAGTTACAGCGTTAACCAGGCTGAGGCCTCAAGTACTGGAAGAGGTGGAAAAACTGTTGCTAGTGTGGCTGATCGAGAAACAACTTGCAGGGTATAGTGTAAGCAAGGCGATGTTATGCGAGAAAGCCAGGAAGATTCGTGGCGATTTGCTGCAAAACTATCCTTCTACGAGTGGCGAAAGTGAGGAATTTAAAGCCAGTAGAGCAGTGCTTCCCAAACTTGATCCTGGGGACCCACTGTGGCTGCTGGTTTTTGTTCCAACCAACTTCCATTTTTCATTGGATTCATAGCCTAAGTGAGTCATTATTTCACATTTTTTGTGTTTTGGAGTCAATGTTGAAATTACAAACCAAGTTTGTAGACTTTTATTAAAATGTAATAAGCAGTTATATGGGGAATATGTAGTTTTTTTTAAGTGGTTAACAGTATTTTCAACCTAATTTTCATTCTGCTTTTCCAGTTGTTCTGGTTATTTGTTTATTCACTAATTAGTGAGTCTGACACTGAAGTTGTTGCAGCTTTCATCATCCCGGGTGCCTGGTTGTTTATTGTCACTATTAGGGTTAAATGAAGGAAGCAAACTACACAGGAAATGGGGAAATAAATAGAAAACAAAAAAAGAGAGATAAGCATTTATAGCTTTAGAAAAAACAGAAATATTTCTAAATGTCTCATAAATGTAAAAAACATACTGTTGTGTTATTCTGAATGCAGAATAACAAGAAGAGTAAAAAAGACCAGCTAATTAAATGAGATCAGTTGTTATAAATTATTATTGCCAACTGTGAATCTGGTTGGAACAAAAACCTGCAGCCACAGTGGGTCCCCAGGATCGAGTTTAGGAATCCCTGCAGAGGATGGTTTGAAAAGTTTCGCAAGAGAAGTGGCATTCATAGTGTGGTAAAGCATGGAGAGGCTGCTAGTTCTGACGCTGAAGTTGCGAAAGAATTCGTGAAAAATTTCACAAAAACTTCAACTGCGATGAGACTGGATTGTTCTCCACCCAGTTCCTCCTCACTTCATGCCAGAACTCGACTCATGCAAGGTTAGTTTTCTTGGTGGTTTATGGTTAGTTTTTGAATTATGGATTTTTCAAATGTTCATTTTTCGGTTCATAGCGTGAATTGTTGCAATGTTACTTTTGTCTTTTTTTTTCTTCAAATGTTCATTTTTTTTCCCTGTGCTTAAAACTCATTAAAAAAAAGTGTTTACAGCGAGTGGTTCGTAGCGTGATTTGTTGTAATGTTACTTTTCTTGGTGGTTTATTACAGATTTTTCAAGTGTTCCTTTTTTTTCCCCTGTGCTTAAAACTCATTTTAAAAGTAAAGGAAGAATGAATTTAGAAGCTCCCAAGAGAAAATTTTTTAAAAAAAAAGATGAAAAACGTACTGTAAGATTTTCAAGAATGTAAAGAACTGTAATATTTGATTTCCAATGGTATAATAAATATGTTGAGATTGTTCATATAAAGAAGTTACAAGGCAAGGTTATACTCAGTAATCATGGTGTCACACAGTGGCAACGTTTTGCATTTTGATTAGTGCATGCAATGAAAGAGATTTACTGTACTCTATAGATGTGGCAATAATGACCCAATAAACCTATTAAACAAAAAATACAGTATGTGGTGGCCTTTTGTTGGGAAGGACGTCACTTGGAAAGAAAGTAGCCTATTCTAGATGAAGGAAATGAAAAGACGCCAGGTAAAGACTACAATGAGAAGCCTACAAAGATGGGCAGTAAAAAGACATAACTTGGTAAGCACCAAAGGGATCAACACAACTCTCTTCCGCAGTCACAGACACAGAACAAGCCCTACAAATAAGAGAAGAGAGTTGAGTACACATCTCTTCTATAAAGAAATGCAGCACAAGGAGGCTCCTGAAGAAGTCACACAGAGCAATTCACACAGGTTTTCAGGGGAGACTACATAATGATACACAACATTTCTAAAGCATATGTGTATTTTTCTAAGGTCATTTGTTTTTGAAATGTAAAAGGAGCCTGGGCATATCCTTGGTTTTAGTGGCTACAAAAAATGAAGTGGGGCTGTCAAGCATTTGCACACACACATATTCCCACTGCAGACTAATATGATGGTACCAATACGCTGAACAATTTATCATTGAAAAGGAGAAAGCAACAAGTGGAAATTCAGAAATAAGATGAAAATCCAACATGTAGAAAATATCCCAGCCAAGCAGAACCAAGAGATAAGGCACTTAGATGTGACGTAAGAAAAAAAACTGCACCAGTGCAAAAAAGATTGCTACTGCAAATAAAGCAATACAGTAATCCCTCGCTATATCGCGCTTCGCCCTTCGCGGCTTCACTCCATCGCGGATTTTATATGTAAGCATATTTAAATATATATCGCGGATTTTTCGCTGCTTCGCGGGTTTTTGAGGACAATGGGTCTTTTAATTTCTGGTACATGCTTCCTCAGTTGGTTTGCCCAGTTGATTTCATACAAGGGACGCTATTGGCAGATGGCTGAAAAGCTACGCAGCTTACTTTTCTTTCTCTCTCTCTTGCGCTGACTATCTGTGATCCTGACGTAGGGGGTGTGAGCAGGGGGGCTGTTCGCACACCTAGACTATACGGACGCTCGTCTAAAAATGCTTAAAGATTATCTTCACTTTGCTACCTTCTGTGTGCAGCTTTTAAGTATGCTGCACGGTGCTTCGCATACTTAAAAGCTCAAAGGGCACGTATTGATTTTTTTATCTGTCTCTCTCTCTCTCTGCTCCTGACGGAGGGGGTGTGAGCTGCCGCCTTCAACAGCTTTGTGCCGCGGTGCTTCGCATACTTAAAAGCCAAACAGCCCTATTGATTTATTTGCTCCTTTGAAGAGGAAGATATGTTTGCATTCTTTTAATTGTGAGACTGAACTGTCATCTCTGTCTTGTCATGGAGCACAGTTTAAACTTTTGAAAAAGAGACAAATGTTTGTTTGCAATGTTTGAATAACGTTCCTGTCTCTCTACAACCTCCTGTGTTTCTGCGCAAATCTGTGACCCAAGCATGAGAATATAAAAATAACCATATAAACATATGGTTTCTACTTCGCGGATTTTCTTATTTCGCGGGTGGCTCTGGAACGCAACCCCCGCGATGGAGGAGGGATTACTGTAGTGTTAAAAAGCAAATCAGCCTAGCTAGATGCCTATATACATAAATAAGGACCTTGTTTCATTAACTTACCCTAACTGCCCAGTGTGAGTCCGTGGATGGCAGAGTTGCAATTAATAAGGGACTGCTGGTATCGTGCTAAAACAGATCAGAAATAAAAATAAATAATTTTTAAAAAGTAGCTCATTACCTGAGATGGTTTTAATCCATGTAAAATCCCGAGGAAAGAAACAAATGCACTGTTTGCTCAGTATCACTTACAAATTTTGGTGGTGGGACACTGACATTTAAGCTGCTAATGCTGACATCTTGGCCATTTTGCGCACATGCAACGAGTTTCAAGGCAACGTAAAAACCCTAAGTGATCATAAAAAAAAGACAATTCAAAATGTAAAAAGAAAATTTTTAAGAGGAGCTAAATTGATCAACATATATAAAATAAATAAAAATAACAAGTACCTGTTTATCTAAAAATCCTTTTCCTTCTGGGTCTGCCAAATCCCAAATCTTAAACAAAGAACAATTCTGAATGAACAACATTGTTATTCAAATAAAAACTCTTTTAAAGAAAATGCACAGGTCTGCCACCTTAATACACTGATGCTGAATAAAGCCCTGCCTAAACTTGGGGTTTCGATGAAAACTCCACACTAGAATTTTGTCACCAGTGACATTTTTTAACTCTCTCAAGTGTCTCAACACTTGGATGAAAAGAATGGATAGGCTCAACTACACAAATCAAAAAGCTTATAAAAAAACAGGTACGGTACAACATTGATGACATGCATGTGTGATGTCTGTTATAAAAATGCATTGTCTGTACTATAAGGAATGTTAAAAAGGATATTACTGTAACATGTATAATGTTGGCACTCTCAACATTTCAAAGTAATATACTATCTTCTTATCGCTCTTGATTGGCACAACTTGTCAAGTTACATATTTTGCTACAGGTGTTGTACATCATCTTAACATACAAACAAAAAAGCATTTCTAATAGTGTGATCACCAAAGAGAAAATACAGGTTTGATGATCCCAACAAGACAATGAAGAGATAAACCTTCTTTAAATATTCCATCATAAAGGACAGAAAAAAAAAACACTTTCTTATTCTAAAATTAGTACACCAATTGCAATGAATATCTATACAGTGTGTAAAAAAGCAAGCCGCTTAAAGCAATATATATAATGTTATATTAACATGCTCTGGGAATTTTTGGAGTTAAGATTTGTGATGTTGCACCTTCCCACTTTGCTCTGTTTACTGTGACGGATGGCCGGGTTCCATGCCTGGTCGGGACGCCCCTTCACCACATCTGCCAGGGGTACAAGGGTGGGAAGCCCAGTATCTCCCCCTGGACGCTAGATGGCAGCCTCCCTGGGTTGCAGCAGTGCCTCGGACTCCCCCAGGGCTTCATGGGGGTTGGAGTTCTGTAGGCGGCGCCAGGGGGTGCTGCAGCGGGAGCTGCTAGCCCCTTTGGGCACTGTTTTCGCCTTACCCGGAAGTGCAGCCGGATGTTGCCAATAAAGCACCTGGAGCACTACCAGGTACCCAATAAAAGGGAGCCAGTGACCACCACTCAGGAGCCAGAATCGGGAGGAAGAGGACGAGGTTGCCAGGGAGGAGTGGTGGTGCCAAAGAGAGGAGTATAAGTGCTTGGGACTGTGTTGAGGCTGGAGGAATTACGGGGAAGACGTGCCCTCCAGCTGAAGAAAAATAAATAATTGTTTTATTTTACATATGCCTCCCATTTTCAATCTGTGTCGGGTCAGGCGCTATATAGCGTCCTTCTTACATAACATATTTCTGGTCAAACCTTTGAGAGAAACTTGAGGTCATTGTCTATTTGCTCAACTCACACTAAATGCAGTTCAAAATTAGCTTTACTTTTTGATAAAAATAAAATGCAAAGAAATTAGTATAGGTGGATATTGCGTTCCTTCAAATGCCACACCTGGCTGAAGTAGTTATTTTTTAATTTAAACAATTAAATGAGGTATGGCATCAGCATTATGCTATAACATAGCAAAAAGACACAGATCAAATTACTAGTCACAGCTGGCCATTTTAAACTAGTACATTATTACATTAATTTTTATTTACAGGCAGTTCAATTGCAGGCATGAACAAGTCACTAATTAAGTACCTCAAGGACAGTGATATGATGGCTATAATCATATTAGTTCCTGTCATCAGCTAGACATTTTTGTGGTGTGCCTTGCAAAAACAGTATCCTCACAGGTGGCGCAGTGGTAGTGCTACTGCTTTGCAGTAAGGAGACTGTGGAAGATTGTGGGTTCGCTTCCCGGTTCCTCCCTGTGTGGATAGCGCTTTGAGTATTGAGAAAAGCGCTATATAAATGTAATGAATTATTATTATTATTATTATTATTATTACTTTGTGATGCTAATTACTGTGAGTGACACTATACTGTATATGACAATTACCAAAAAGAAAAGCATAAAGACCCTGCACTGGCAGCACAGGGTTAAGGCACATAATAGATCTGGACAAGGTGCCAGTCCATCTCAGGGCCCACTCACTTACATGGGGGAGAATTTGGAATCACCAATCAAACTGAGAATGTGGGAGAAAGTTCCAAGCAGACATGGACAGAATGTGCAAATTACATATTAGGGCTTGGTGATAAAACAATAAAGATAGTTATTGCTAAATAACCTTTCCTCAATAGAAACATAAGACATGGTCGATAGAAAGTTGATTTAACTCATTCCATACATATTTTCACAGACAGCACGAAAAGCCAATGATAATAAGAATAGTGCCATGCAAAACCAATCATGTGGCTGGAATAGAGTTATAGTCAAGTCAGGTTATGTTGACACATATAGCATGGAGCTGTCAGCAGCACATGTGCTAATGTTTGGGTTGCAGCAGCCGTACACACCAGTACATCAGGAGTGGGAGTGAGATAAAAGAGAAAATGATGACAGAAAATGTTAACGAAAATTTAAAAAAAAAAAAAAAAAAAATCAGTCTTACCAAAGAAGACATTCCAACAGACACAGTCCAAGGCTCAAAAGACAAGGACATTGTTGAAAAGAAGGGTCTGAGGAATTCGGTAGTGTGTAGATATTTTGGCTGTTTAAAGTTTGACAAGAAGCAGAGTAGCAGGCACTGTAAATTGTGTTGTAAGCATATTCCCACAAAGACAGGTAATACCACTATCTTTTGTACCATCTGAAGAAGTACCATCCTTTGAAGCACACACAATGCGAGAGTTTATAGTCCCTGACCCAAGCAAGTGCTGCACTGATGGGGATTTCTTGTGCACTTTGTATTTTTTTTGCCTTGGAGCATAAGCTGACCATAATTGAGTGAAAATGCCAATTTTGTTTATGTTCTCCATCATTTACATTTGAAAGCTGCTTGAATTTTTACTGCGGATATATAAAAATGTTTTTTGTCTATTTACTTGTGGGTTTGTTTCCAAATCATTTAAAACAGTTTGACTCTATACAAAGGAAAGGATACAGCATAGAGGTAGTTTCTTTAATATTTTATTTTGTATTAATACCTACTTTATTTATTTGGAATTGACCAAAGAATATAGATTGTGTTCTCCTATAAAACTCGAAAGTTTCAAAATTTTAGTTTAGATTTAAGATTTTAGAATTAAAGTTTTTACTTTATTTATTTGAAGTTGACCAACAAATATAGTGTGTTCTGCGAAGCTTGAAAGTTTTTGACTCGTCAGAATTGAAACTTTATTTTGTATTACCTTTTTAATTTATTTGGAATTGACCACAGAATTTAGATGTGCATTTTGTTTATGTTCTCCTGTAACATTTGAAGCTTTTAGTTTATTATATACAGTATATCTATTTTATTTATTTGAAACACAGTTGTATGATGTTCTACGGTACATGAGTCATGTTCAACTTCGGACAGAAAAATAACATTTAAACCAAAATTAACCTTATATCATCTTCACATCTCACTTAGGAGTAAAAAGGAACTTTTAATCTTGAAAAAAAAATAGTGATTTGATTTATATTGTGATAAATATATATCTCAACAACGGTTGGACATGAGACTTGAACCGTAATGCTAGGTCCATGGCCTGATTAAGGTGGGTGCTATTGATGCTGCAGCATTAGGCCCATTCCTGAAATAGGCCCAGATGAAAACAGACGAGAATTTTCCGGAAGCTGAACAGTTTTCCTTTGTTATATTAACCTCAAAATAATTCTTAGAATGAAATTTGGAGTCCGACTTTCGGACGCCTAGACACAGAGTTACTTATTATACAGTTACTATTGTTCTTTGCGCTGTGAAGTAACTATAACATCGTTGTGTTTATTGTTAACCGAAGATTTCAAGTTAATGCTATCAATTTTACGTTAAACAGTTTACTTAGTAATTTAGTTGCGTTTTTTGCAATATCTTGGGGATTCTTGCCACTTTATTATTGTTCGGTAAGTGCCACGTAGTAAATTTTTCACCTTGAAAGTTAGTTGTACAGTAAAAATCGATGGCTATTTAAATGGTTATCTGTAAAGGTAAAACTAAAAGGCGGCCTGCGGGCCCAACATGGATGTTTAGAATGTTTTAAATCCTCGATAGGATTCTGGTATATTATGAAATTTAAATCATGGACAAATTTTTACCCTCAAGAGCCTGAACTGAGTCACTTTGACCCAATGTCTCTGCAAATTCATTTTTTCTTACTCTGTTTCATAAGAGAATTGCAAAATTTTGTGTATTTCATTATTAGGTTTTCTGCATTAAGGCACTAAGTGTACTTTTCAGACAATTGCTATTGAATGTTGATGATATATAGTTTGATGTTAATCTCGAGTTGTTACGATACTACGTTATTATTATTCATGTTCAATAAAGGCTGGCTGGTTGCGACGCAAGCAATTAAGGCTCCTTGGTCGGTCTGAGTGTGCATGTACGGTGAGTGTCGAATGCACATGCACCAATGCCGAGAAAAAATAGGCCTTTTTTTGTGCTGCAGCATCAGGCCCAATTTCGTCTTAATCTGGCCCTGGCTAGATCCATGAAGCAGCTGTGCTGTCCAAGAAAAAAATATGCTATAACATATACTAAACCATATAAACCCTGCAATTGTTTTTAATTATACCCATTCAAATTATTCTTTTAGTTGGAAATTTATTACTGGTTTTATCACCTATACATCAAAAGAGTCTGTATTACAGTTTTTCAGCAAAATCAGCTTTGCCTCCATGTTGCCTCACTGAAGAACACAGTGGCTGAACTGTAATGTTACTTGCTGAACATGATCCAAGGTCTGTTTGGTTTATGAGTTAAAGTAAAACAAAACATCACTTGGAAATGAAGTTCCTTACCTACCTTTCCCAAAACTGCGTCTGGCAGTCCTGATTTTTTTAAAAATAATGCAGCTTCCGTTGGTCCTACCCGGCCAGAGTTACCAGGATCTACCTAAGTAGGGGAAAAAAAAAAGAACACATTTATTCAGAACACGTGTTGTTCATGTGAAATGACAATAAGTAAACACTTTAAAAACAGGAAAACAAAACAATTAAGATTAAATAAAATGGAAACAAAAACATTTTTCATATAGGACAGAGGTTTATTTTTCCCACACTGTTTGGCTATTGGACTGTCAGTTGCAATGCAAACTGATTTTTGAACACTTCACTGGCACACTGAAAAGTACCCTTCTGCTCCCAGTCCCATTAGGATTCAACCTTGAAGCTGAGACACTTGACTTTTTGCTGACTTATGCATCCATCACAAGAAACAAAAGAGTTGTCCCTCTCATTAATGACACTGGAAAATAACTGCCATATTTCAGATTTTGTTTTGATTAACATACTAGCTTTAAACTTACTATCAGTAATATATTAATTTATAATCATTCATTATAATGTACAGTAAATACTTGAAGATCATCATTACATAGCATTTATTACTGTGCATTCAGTTGTTTCATTAGTGAAACATGTATAGACTCCCCCTACCTCAGTTATGCAAAAAGGAAGATGTGCATTCATATGACGTCTCCTGACCAATAGCACAGCCAGAACAAAAAAATATTAATGTCTGCTTGAAATGTGAGTGAAAAATCATGAATGAGCTTGTCTGGATTCCTTATGTACATTACAAGCAAAGTGAAGTTTTCCAGATGTTTTCTCTTTAATCACATCAAGTTGTTCCACACAGAGAATCATATTTTTGCGATGAGATACTTTTTTACGTATGTGTCAAATTTGTTGGGAGTAATCACATGTGTCTTTTAAGCAGCATGGCACAAGTCATAAGCAGTTCGTACTTTACAAACAGTCCATGAGGAAAGAAAAATGTAAGAACAGTAATACTATAAATATGAACAAACACAAGGTACATGCACCCTAAGTACTTTTAACCTATGCCTGAATATATTCAAATTTATAGTCACGTTTATTTTTTTGATTCACTAGAGAAAAACAGGATATTATTTCTCACTATTGTTACTAAAAGTGCAGAAGAAAATGCTAGTATGAACACAGTTCAACAAAATATGAGGGACGTTCAAAAGGTTTCCACAGTTTTTTCTAACTCTATATATTAAGAATTTCAAAAATAAATTACATCATCTTTCTACATAGTCACCTTTGTTTGTGATGCAATTTTCCCAACGTTGTATCAACTTTTTCATGCCCAATCACTACTCCTCCTGCCTTCACCATTACCAACAAAAATATAAAAGTGCTGAAACTTTTTGAATGTTCCTCGTAATAAAAAGAAGTTTGGAATGAAATAGTAGAGTATAACAATATAGACTGAACTACAAGACAGAGATCATGAGAAAATAGTATTATTTAAGAAATACTATGTGTCTATATAAATTGATATTCATGTCAAACAAATACTTTCACAAAGTACAGTAGAATCGCTGCAGGCTGATACACTGTTCATAACAGAGCCAGGAAAACTACTGATGCTCTCTGAAATCAAGGATGCTATAAATTCTTTACAAAGTGGGAAAGCTGCAGATCCAGAGGATTACCCCATGGAATTTTATAAAATATTGAATTTTCAATCAGTTCAGCTAATAGGCCTGTGTTTAAGAAGGCCTAATCACTTTCATTACAAGGGAGAATAAAAAGACCTTCTCGAGTATGAATCCTGGAGGCCAATTTCACTTCTGAATAATGACATTTCAAATTCTTTAGCTAAGAATATAGAAAGAGCTCCTCCACCCCCAATATATAAACAGATCAAACTGGGTTTGTTACAGGTGTACATACCATACATTCTCAAAGCTTTGACATCTGTTTCATGTAGTATATAATCTACAGTATCTGAACTTGAATAGCATTTTCATAGAGTGGAATGTGGACTTTACTAGACTGTACTATGTAAATTTGGATTTAGACCCAATATTCACCTGCAGATTACCATATTCTAGACCAGAAGGGTGTTGTTCACATCCAAAAGGTAAAAGCTGAGTATTTCATATTGGAACACAGACTTAAACAGAGATGTCTATTACCACCAAAGGTTATCTGAGACGAAAACACTGAACCTCTTTAGAAACCATCAGAGATGAAGGTAACCATAACATAAGTTACTAAACAAAAAAACTATTTTTCAATGGTGATAGCATTGTATTCTGCATCACAGACAGAAATCCATCACTATCACGCATACTAAATCTACTGGATGAACTTCACAGAATCTCTGGGTTCAAAATACATTTGATTAAGAGTCTCCTTTTCCCAGTGAATCATCCAGCATGACATACTAAACTAGATCACTCTGACTGACCATCTCAATACAGTTGAGATATTTAGGAGTTACAGTGACAAGAAAATGTAAGGATCTATTCAAATGTAATTTCTACAATAAAACTGGAAGCATGCAATAAAATATTAAAAGGTGGTCATCTCTTTCAATTCACTTTAGCTAGAAGAATGAATATGCTTAAAATGACTTTCCTTCAAAAGCTGTTACTTCTCCTTCAGAGCATTCCTTGTATACATTAATATTTTTTTGGAGTTACATGAAATTGTAATTCTGTTAATCTGTAATTCAAAAAGTTCATGTTTTTAAAAGATGAATACAGCAGAAGGATAGCATGGCTTTAACTATTTTCAGTGGAGCTAATGCTGGAAAGACTTTAAGGCAGAGATGCTCCAGTGCACAATTGTCATATATTCTAACCTTTGTTAACCTAGTTAGTATTTATTTCATGGAGGTCACTAAGTGTACAGACCCTTAAACGACCTCAATGGTGGCATTATGTATGCATCTGCTGAACAAATATGCTTCAAATATAAACTTCCAGTAACAACCTACTATGTCTATATACACATTACAAATTTTGTTAAAAGGAAGCTGAGTGGGTGTAGTGAACGACTACCAAAAGCCAGAAGACAGCAGGATTACCAAGTATTAAAGTTTAAAACACTTAGATTTGCAAGCATTTTAAAGAAGATGTTTTCAAAAGGTAATTTTAGTGCATGTTATGGTGAGAACATGTGGACCCAGTGGAGGCCAACAGTGTAAAGGGAATTATCTAGTTGAAGAAAGGGGCTTTCAAGGAAACATTATCCACACTCACAATGTTGTCTCACAATAAATTATTTTATTCTTCTCTGATTTTCCAAACCCTGGCAAAATTGATGTTAAGGACAGCCTCTCCACTTTATGTGGACCAAAGCAATGAAGAACTAGGTAAAACTTCTACAGGATGCCGAACGTATCTTTCCAAGTCTTCTCTCCACTACATTTCCCATTTTGTCGTATTCCTCTTTCTTTTCATAAAAATGAATGCAAAGAGAACAACATTTATTTATATAGCACATTTTCATACAAATGATGTAGCTCAAAGTGCTTTACAGGATGAAGAAAGACAAAAAAGACAAAATCTAAAAATAAAATTAGGCAATACTACTAACATAGAATAAAAGTAAGGTCTGATAACCAGGGAGGACATAAAAAAACAAAACAAAACCACTCCAGACGGCTGGAGAAAAAAAAAATCTGCAGAGGTTCCGATACCAGAAGACCACCCAGAACCCTCTAGGCATTCGACCTAAAGTAAATGATTTCAATCTATCCTCATGGTTTTCAGGCTTCACATGGAAGAATTTGATGATGATGGTGAAGTAGAGTGGACCTCTGGCCTTCAATCCAACAATGTAGGAACAGCACGGTGCTTTGATCGGGTGGTTGTGCCGCAGATCGCCACCACATAAAACCAGAAAAAGAACAGCAGAGAAAGTAGGTAGCTGCAGGTATTCGGAATTCAACTGAGAGATACCAAGAAACTATAAATGCACCTGCTGCACCAGTAGCCAAAACAGGAAACCTCTGTATTACAGCGAATTTGGTGACGTCATGCAGAAGGACTGTCATTTGAACTCACAGAGGATCTGGCAAACCATTTGATAACTAAGAAGTCTAATGAAGATGGGTCCGTGTTTATAAACATTAGGTTTGCATGAAGACAAAAGAAGAAAGGTAAAAGCAGCACTTTAAGAAACGCAATGTGGCAGATATCCATTCCTTGGAGATGGGATTCCTAGAAGCAGTGGATGGGACTGAGTTTCTTTTTTTGGTTGAAGTCCCTATTTTGATTAAAAACTCCAGTCCATGACAAGAAGATATGCTCAGCAATTTAGGAGGATGTTTGTGTATAGCCACTGTGTCTCCCTATAAACAGCGACTATTACCGTTATATATTATACAGTCATGACAGGCACTCTATCTATCCAACCATTCCACCATCCACTCAGGGGTGATCTATTAAGTTGCCAATAAACAAATCCTTGGGAAAAATAATAAACATGCAGTGCTTTAAACAAGTTAAAAAAACAACCTCATTATGTCTCTTTCCTTCTAACTCTATTTTTCTGAAAAGAGTGACCCAACATTTGCGCGATAGACATATGAGCACCGACAAAATAGCGCCGATTAAAACGCAGCGTCAAAATCGCGCCGACAAAATCGCACAGACAAAATCGCAAAAAAGTAAATAAAATCACAAAATCTTCTACTTACAAAGTGTTCAAAAGTTTCATTAAATATGAATAACTAGTTTAAAACATATATAATGTTTATTTTAGAAGTCAATATTATGAGACATGGCACGCAGATAGTCCTTAAGATCATGCCCTGCATATGTAGGAAGAATTGCAGCAAGACGTCTTGATAGTTGAGCATATTTAGACTTGCTGGCTGCCTGACTGCTGGTAATTCCGCTTTGTATACGACTGATGGTTTGTTCTGTTATGTCTTGTTCACGACGGAAATGATCAACCAATGTGTAAATGGTAGGATGGTGGCACGCCACAGAAGACTGGAACGCGTTATGCCAACACTCGACTGAGTTATTTGTTCGCGGCATGCCATCAGCAACACGTTCTCGCATGTTCCACATGGTGATAGGAAACAACGGGTTGGCTCGTCGATTGTGTCTCAATCGACCAACGTAATTGTCTTCCCAGTAATCGTAAACATTCTGGAGATTGTCGGGTCTACTCTCGCTCAGTTCATCGAAAGTGGACCCAACATCTTCCGGAGGAACGAAACTCAGTGCAATTAGCATCTTTGAATACAGTTTAATGTTCTCGTCATCGCGATACAAATTAGATAAACCTTAGTTTTGTATTCGATGCCATAATGACTGACCAAGATGAAACAGACAACCATGTACGGTAGCATTTGGAAATACAGTAGACAGTGCATTCATACTTCCTTTTTCAAAATCAATTATAATGCTAATAGGCGTGAGAGATGGTCGCAGTTCAAGCACTTTCTGGAAAACCCACTCATAGTCAGCCTGTGTTTTTGTTCCCATGAGCACATATATTAATGGAATTGAGCGATTGTCAATTAAAGAATGTATGGTAAATACCTGTAGAAATATCTCGAGAGCTATCTTGAATGTTCCGTCCATAAACCAGTGCGGATATTGCTCCAACAATTGCAAATTTGTTGGAGTGCCGAAGATGAACATTCTGTTTGTGTCTTGATCACCCGAATCCCACATTAGAAAAATTTCAGAACGTGTTGTTACCTTCATAGTGTCCGGGAGAATGATGTCTTTAACAGAATGTGGCCTCGGATTGTTGACATCAGGCCTCTTTCGTTTCTGCTCGATAGTCCATTGGCTTGCCGAATACAATGGCAAAAAATTGGCTGCTTCAGCAAGACTCCTACTGTGCTGTTCACAATAATTTGACAAGGTTTTTCCACTCCATTTTTGGCTCGTTCACGTATAGTCGCCTTTATTTTTTCGCTTTCATTTTTTGCGGTATCTGGAGCGTGCATGTGTTCAGTACTTGTTTGTAACGTCCCGTCTGTTTTCTTCTTAAGTCTGCCGGAACACTCTCTTTTAACGCACCTCCACGAAGACGATCCATCTTGATTTACCTTGTCGCGTCGATATCGATATCCTTTATACAGAAGTTGTTGTTTTCCTTTCTGTGACTTAATAATATCCATGGGGTCAGTTAACTAAGTATAACGTATTATTCAATTGTTTTCTTCTGACTGCATTATAACCTAGCGCATAATCCATATTACTAACCGAGAATAGACCGGATATGGACGCAGGGACACGGCGATGGGACCATGAGACGTACTGCGCAGGCGCGCGCCTAATAAACCGCAAACAAACTCTTATCCACCGCGAACGAAGGAGTCACGGCCCAAGAACGAAAGAGCTCAACTAACGTGAATGAGAAATGAAGCAACAACGTGCCCATAGCTAGTGACTAATGACACAACCACATAAACAAGAGGAATCTGCGCTGTACCCCCCAGAGTCACACGTAAGAGGTTACAGAGACCCCACAGGTTCACAAAGACAGTACGCCATATTGTGAGTGGCACTACTGCGCAGTGAATTTAGGAATAATGTGCTGCTTGGGACCGCCATATTGTGAGTGGCACTACTGCGGAGTGAAGTTAGGAATAATGTGCTGCTTGGAATTGTACAAACCGCTGAACGCTTTACACCAAATACAAACACAATACATCTCAACTAACGGAAATAACAAATAAAACAACAAGCCCATACCTAATGACACTGCCACAGAACAAACAAACACAACAGGATTCGGTGCCCCACCCAAAGTCAAACCGAAGAGAGTACGGATGCCGCAAACGTCCACACTACATAGCATAGTGAAGCGCGGGTTCAAAACGAACAACCTCGACTGACGGATATACAAACACGAACCCGCCTGGATAAAATCAATGAACGCAGGCGCCTACAACGCGCATCTGAAATGCCACGGGCAAAGTGGGCACAGCTCCAAAATGAACGAGCTCTTCTAATGTATTTCAGGATACCCAACGCCGGGGGTAGGCGAGCAAAGCGAGCATGGGGCGGAGCCCCCTTGTGTGTACATAATGCGCACATACGCATCCCACTCTCTTGGCCTCTCTCGCGATTTTGTCGTGGCGATTTTGTCGGCGCGCATTTGTCGAAAACCAGTTAGCGAGTTTGTCGGCGTGAGTTTGTCCGTCGCGGTTTTGTCGCCGCTCATATGTCTATCACGCTTTTGTCAGTGAACCTCTGAAAAGACAATTAGTCAAACAGCTATAAACTTTCAGAGCAGATACAAACAAACAAGCTAACAGGACAGGATGGGTATCTTTATTTGGAAATTCAGTTTACAGTATTGTCACAAAGCACAATGCTTTAAACGTGTGCAAAAATAGAACTAAATCAAAAAAAGTACATATAAAGATACGAAATAACACTGAATGCAAAATGCATTTACATAAAATTACATTTGCACTTATTTTTTAATTACTCACTAAAAGTGCGTAAAATTTTATAATAAAGTGGAACACACAGATTGAGTAGCATAACAAACAGCAATAACAAAAATTAGTAAATGACACTGGGCTCCTTTAGAGCAACAGCAAAATGCCTGCATAATGCCTCACTGTGACTGCTAAATCTGAAGTTTTCTTTCTTTTTGTATTTTTTGTTTTCTGTTTAGTCATTCTGGAGTGTGTTTAGAACATATTGCGTGTGTGTGCATTTAAGTATGTATTTATTTATTTATGTATTTACAGTATTTGTTTATTTAAAGAGATTCTGTAAAAAGCCAAAATTTCACACTAAGGAGAAAGTGTCGACCTCATCAAGAGGTTTACTTACCTCAGCAGCAACATTCAAGTCTCTGGTGGCTTTTCCTATGAAGTCTTTAGATAGATTGGGAGAGCACAGGGGGGTCATGAGGTGGCTGGAAAGGGGTGCCAACTGGGATCCCAAGCTGTTTCGCCATGTGGTGGGCGTAGCAATGCGCTGTACCACTGCATGCCCCCCAACGTGACCTGACTGACAAATAAAGTTCTATTTATCATTCTACAGAAAACGTTAAAAGAAAATTCAGGAGTCAGTATGCTGCCTCACAGCTCCAGGGTCCGTGATTGAAACAGCAACCTAGGCACAGTCTGCTTCACAAACAAATCATTTCCTCAGGTCAATGTGAGCCTCTTAAATTTATTGTCACTTTAAACTGACTGTGTATGAGTAAGGGCAGCTAATAAAAGTGGTGTTTTGAAAGGTTGTTTTTCTGTACTTCATGCTTTGCAATCAATCCTGCTGTGCCTCTGAGCATCCACAAAAATGTACCATATTAAGATAGGCAGGTCTGTAAAATTAATAAACGATGGCAAATGAATGTATAGATGAATGGTTCAAGTAAACAACAGAATATTGACACCTTTTTATTTTTAATCATTTCTATTTTTAATGTACTGCAAAGACAGCTGCATTTAATAACTGGGCATTGCTGTCTGAACGATGCCCCTTTAATTATAATAATCCTTCATGTGCAGGACACAGATTTAGCAGGAACCTAAGCGGTCACTCGTGCATACAACACAATACTGCTTCCTTCCAGTTTTCAAAGGGAACTGCTGACTGAGCAGATAACGGCAGTAAATCTGTCACAATAATCTGTTCGGCTTTTCTCTCACCATGGAACAAAAAGACAAGAGAAAACATCCTTCATTCAAAAGGCAATAACTGGCTGCAAAAACATGTGACAGAAATAAGCTCTGAACTAATGGTACAAGGGTGTGAAGGGTCAATGTGTACCACAGGAAGCAATATTTCATGTTGCCACTTAATGCAAAATGAAATAGAATACACTAGAGCAGGCGTCTCCAAACTCAGACAAAGACTACTCACGTAGTTGTTGATTTTAAAATCGGGGAACATCTGCTTGAGAGGTAACATTTTACCAGCAGTCAATGTCTGTGTTAAATCAGTTGCAAAGTTTCTGTTTTCAATTAGAAATTTATAAGAATTTCTGAGCACTTGCTGTTGTGTCCTAGCTATAGGATAAGCAGGTAAGAAAAATAATCTTTTAAAAATCCTGCTAAATCTTATAGAACACAGGATGCACTTTATGTTCTGCATTAATTCTCATGTTAACATTTCACATTCTGGTTGATAGTTTATTTGCACCTTTATTTGTTATAATTAATACTACTGTGTACTAAGAATTAATCACTTGAACCTGCTTAATTCAGTTTTTATGGTCATAGGTAGTCAGAGCATACAGTGGAATCAGACAAAAAGCAAGAACAAACCTTTGTTGGGTGCCAGTTTGTGTACTAAAAAGAAGCTGCTATACCAAATCGTACTGACATCAGTATAGCCCTAACACTGAATTGGCTTAAAAACTGAGACTTTATAAAAACACTGCTAAATTCTCAAGAAAAAGCATGCCAACATGAACTTAAATTTATATATAATAGGGGGCTTTGCCCCCTGCTCACTTCGCTCACCCACCCGGGGTGCGATACACACCAGCCACCTTCACGTTTCTGCTGCTCGCGTTGTGTAGAGGGGGGCTGAACACAAGCTAAGGTCAGATCAGCTGCTGTGCTGCGTGTTCTGCTTGTCGTGCTGCACGTTAATCATTTAAAAGCCTGTACAGCAGCTGTCCTTTTGTCTCAGCGCCTTGTCTCACGGGGCGTTAAAGTGCCTCTGAGAAAATCACATCTCATCTCCTTCCAAAATTTTTTTTTATAATAGAGAGACCTCAAAAGCATACGGAAGAACAGGAGCAAAAAGACAGGTTGGTGGCTGCAGGTCAAGTCTATGTTACTACATTATTAGTGCTGCCACTGTCACAATAATAGTAGAGCAGCCTATGTGCTTCTCATAGATACGGTGTTTATGGATTTGTTGAAGGGTTATGATAGACTGCCACGTCAAGAGGTCTAGAGGTATATGAGAGACAAAGGAGCACCAGAAGAATGTGTAGATTGTCCAGGATATATATGAGGAAGTGAGGACTCAGGTTAAAGCAGTGTTGGGAGTAGCAGACAAGATCCTGGTAGATCCGCATCAGGGATCTTCTTTAAGTCCTTACCTCTTTGATCTGGTTATGGAAGTATTGCATCATGGGATAAAAGACCAATCCCTCTGGTGCAGGCACTGTGTTGACAACATTGTGTTGTGTAGCACCAGAAAAGAGGAAGTGGAGAAGAAGTTGAAAGAATGGAGAAGAGCTTTTGAAGATAGAGGGTTGAAGATAAATTTGATTTTGATTTGATAAGAGGAAGAAGACATAATATATGAGTTTTGATAATGATCAGGATTTAAAAGTTAGCAGGCACTTTGAGCTATTGAAAACAGAGTATACATTTAAATGTCTACTATATTCAGTGGTAGCCCATGACAGAAAACCAGAAGATGAGATAACCCATAGAGTGCAGTGTGGACCAAACAATTGGAATACGCTTTCAGAAGTACAGTGTGGTCCACCAATTAAAGCGAAGGATAAAGGTAAGATTTTAAGTCCAGTAATGACATGTGGAGCTGTGACATGGACAGTAAAGACAGTACAAGAGGAGAAGTTAGATGTAGCAGAAATAAGAATGTTGAAATGGATGTGTGGAATTACAAAAACAGGAAAGAATAAGAAATGAGACAATCTGTGGTTCAATAAAAGTGGGAGAGATGTCTAAGAAAGTACAGGAAAGGAAGGTTTAAGAATTATGGGCATGTGAAAGGATGACCAATAGCATTTTATATTGTTTGCATGTAGGTAAAAACATCACAGTTTTTCATGCTGTTACAGCGCTTCCCAAGATGTACAGTATATTTTAAATAAGAACAATAGACTTGTTTCTATGATTCAGAAATATTTGTTTAATTCACATAGTAGTTTATATGATGGGTTACACTGATAAGAGAATATTTGACAGTTCCCGTAAAAGTGTTCCATAATATATACTAAAGAAATAAGTTCATTTTGCCATGGAGACAATAACATTTCCACACCAGGTGACTTATGTTCTAATTACAGTGAACATTTTCATTATTTATACCAGATATTTATAAGCTTGCTCTCTTCTCTGACATTTAACAAGGACATCTGACTTACCTGCTATATAATAATACACTAAAATTCTTGAAAAAATAGTGGCTATTCAATTCATTCTCATTTATCTCAAAATAATCTGTATGAACAGTTTCAGTCTGGTTTTCGCCCCCTCCATAGTATAGAAACGGCACTTATCAAAATTACTAACTACCGTATTTTTGCACCATAAGACGCACCTGACCATTAGACGTACCTAGGTTTAGAGGAGGAAAACAAGAAAAAAAAATTCTGAACCAAATGGTGTACTAATATGTTTAATAAAATATAGTAGAATAATATTTCAACCATGTAAATTCAACAGCGGTATTAAGAAACATCATCACTGTCATTAACAAATAAGGAGAGACTTTAAGGTTCAAGCACTCTTCTAGTTTTATGGAAACCCCAAGAACTCCTCATCACTAGTGTCAGAATTTATGAAGCTCAATTGCTCACAATCACTTTGCAGGAGCACATACCTATCATCACGCGGCATAACCTGTCCAAAGCCACCAGGGGACAAAGCACGTTTGGACCAATGCTCCCTGAAGTTATATCGCCAGTCTAGTCCTATCTATATTTGTAATGCCACAAAGCCCTTCATCTCATGTTTTGTTGTGGGTTTCCAGTTTGAAAAACGAGAATGCGGTGCAAGCACAGCCCTCGATTCAAAAAATTGCTCTGCATACCTGTTTGTCTTGTCTGACAGTAGCTGAAAGGTAGCTTCAGGAAAGAACAGCTTGAAGTAGTCCAGCGGCTGGTAATCTGTCGAGTCCAACAGCAAGCCATACTGTCTTGTGAAGTCCGGTAGCCAGTTTGGCTCCCAAGGATCAATGTCTAGGTATTCGTCCCACACAAACCTTGCCATAGGTGCATCGGCTGCACGAATATGCTCAGCTGGCCAGTTCCTTACTCTCTTGTTCGATCTCCTGATCACTCTCAACAAAATCAGATTCTGACTCAGTGATAATGCGCAAAACATCATCTGCTGAGTATTTTGTTTTCTGCACTCGCTTTGCTCCCTCATGAGATGTCGATGCCATCTTGCCTTTGTTTACATTTGTTTACATTTCGCAACTCACGCACACGCAAGGATTAGATGCCGAGTCAATGAGTCTAACATTCCTCCAAGCACAGAGGGAATGCCTGTAACGTAACAGTGAGTTTTGTCACCCTCTACCCCTGGATGTCGACTTTTGTCAGGTACTACACATCATGGTCTGTGACGCGATATTCGCTCCATAAGACGCACAGACATTTCCAACCTTCTTTTGGGGAAAAAAAAGTGCGTCTTATGGTGCGAAAAATACGGTACCTCCTTTTGGCAGCTGATTTCGGTTTAATTACTATTCTCATCCTCCATGATCTGAGTGCGGCCTTTGACACCATTTGTCACACTACTCTTCTGAATAGATTATCTTCGATTGGCATTACCTACACACCACTAGATTGGTTCAGATCCTACCTCTCAGGCCGCACTCAGTTTGTTCAGCTTAAAACTTTCACATCCCAGCCCACTGCTGTTACTTCAGGTGCCAGACTCAGCCATGGGGCCCCTCCTTTTCATTATTTACCTTCTTCCCCTTCTTCCTGATTACATCTTGCCTGAAGAAGGGGCCTGAGTTGCCTCGAAAGCTTGCATATTGTAATCTTTCTAGTTAGCCAATAAAAGGTGTCATTTTGCTTGGCTTTTCTCTACATTCATAATGGCTAACACGGTACAACACCCTAGTACTACTTCTTCCCCTTGGAAGTATCTTTTGTAAATATAACATTAGCTTCCACTGTTACGCTGATGACACCCAGAGCTCTATCTCACTAGCAAACCTACTGCTTCCTTTCCACCCTCCTCACTTATTGATTGCATAGCAGAAATCAAATCCTGGTTTTCTTCAAATTTTCTTAAATTAAATAGTGGCAAAACTGAGGTTCTCCTCATTGGTACAAAATCAACATTATCCAAAACTGATAAATTTTCCTTTGTTATTGGTAATTCCTCTGTCTCCCCTTCCCCACAGGTTAAGAGTCTGGGTGTCATTCTTGACTGTACTTTATCTTTTCAGTCCCACATCAATAACATCTCCCGGTCTGCATATTTCCACTTGCGTAACGATAATCAGAATTGCCCCTCTCTCACTCCACACACCACTGCTATCCTTGTTCATAGCCTTGTCACTTCTTGTCTGGATTATTGCAATTCCCTTTTCTTTGGTCTTTCTCGCAAATCCCTTTAGAAGCTTCAACTGGTCCAGAATTCAGCTGCCCACATCATTACTAGAACTCCCTCTATTCACCATATCACTTCTGTCTCGCAGCAGCTTCACTGGCTTACAGTTAAATCCCGTATTCAATTCAAAAGTCTTCTGTTAACTTTTAAGGCGATCCACAACCTCGCCCCTCCATATTCGTCTGATCTCCTCCATGTTGCCATTCCCTCCCGTACCCTTAGATCCTCTTCCTCCATCCACTTGACTGTCCCCTTCGTCCGTCTTACCACCAACTGAATGCAGTGCTCCCCAGCTCTGGAACTCACTACCATCTGAGCTTAGAAATATTGAATCATTTTCACTTTTCAAATCTAGAGAAAAGCCAAGCAAAATGACACCTTTTATTGGCTAACTAGAAAGATTACAATATGCAAGCTTTCGAGGCAACTCAGGCCCCTTCTTCAGGCAAGATGTAATCAAGAAAGGGCCTGCGTTGCCTCGAAAGCTTGCATTTTGTAATCTTTTTAGTTAGCCAATAGAAGGTGTCATTTTGCTTGGCTTTTCTCTACATTCATAATGGCTAACACGGTACAACACCCTAGTACTACTTTTCAAATCTAAACTTAAAACTCATTTGTTTAAGACTGCTTTTTCTCTTTAATTACAATTGGCTCTGTCTGATTTTAATTTTTGTATTTTAGTTTTGTTTATAATGTGTGTGTTATCTATTGTTCAGTGTCCTTGAGTGTTTAGAAAGGCGCCTACAAATAAATAAATTATTATTATTATTATTATTATTAAGGTGTATGTGTCATGGGCGGCACGGTGGCGCAGTGGGTAGCGCTGTTGCCTCGCAGTTGGGAGACCTGGGGACCCGGGTTCGCTTCCCGGGTCCTCCCTGCGTGGAGTTTGCATGTTCTCCCCGTGTCTGCGTGGGTTTCCTCCGGGCTCTCCGGTTTCCTCCCACAGTCCAAAGACATGCAGGTTAGGTGGATTGGTGATTCTAAATTGGCCCTAGTGTGTGCTTGGTGTGTGGGTGTGTTTGTGTGTGTCCTGCGGTGGGTTGGCACCCTGCCCGGGATTGTTTCCTGCCTTGTGCCCTGTGTTGGCTGGGATTGGCTCCAGCAGACCCCCGTGACCCTGTGTTCGGATTCAGCGGTTTGGAAAATGGATGGATGGATGTATGTGTCATGTCTCTGTGAGCAATCTGATTGATCAATTTGGCTTAGGAGTGTTGGGTCAATTTGGCTCTGGTGATGCAATCGAATGAGGAAGCATGAGTGTGAGACACACGAAGAGAAATAAAGCCACAGGAGCCACACACACAATTGCCTCAAAGACAGGAAGTATAAAAGTGGACAGGAGGCGAACAAAGCACCTTAAAAATAACGTCAAGAGTCTGAGAAGCAGTTTTTATGGGAATGTGCTCGACAGAGGGATTTGCCTGTCGAGGGGTTCGGACACACAAGGATACAGAGGAAAGGTGCTGGAGCAAGAGATATATAATATCAAATATTTTTAAATGTATTCTATTACCTGTCTTAAACAGGTAACATGGGTAGTTGTTCCCAAATCAGTAATTAAATAATGTCCAATTTAATGGAAAGTTTTAAGTACAGCCTTAAAACTTTCTAAGGTTCCAAATTATTTACTGCAACAGAAGCTGTATAAAATAAAGCTTTAATGTACTGTAAAATATGTGAATATGCAGAAAATCCGCAGACATGCGAAAAGAATATGATGCTACTCTGTGTCTCAGGAATTTAGAATGATAATCAAATTGGCCTTGCCAGGCAGAAAGGCATACTGACTAAGACCCTGGATTGTACTGTAATCCACGGCATTGTCAGTTCAATACTTCCCACTGTGAGACCCTGAAAGTATTACTTTTATTACTGTTGCAATGTATGAAATATGTACAGTGGTGTGAAAAACTATTTGCCCCCTTCCTGATTTCTTATTCTTTTGCATGTTTGTCACACAAAATGTTTCTGATCATCAAACACATTTAACCATTAGTCAAATATAACACAAGTAAACACAAAATGCAGTTTTTAAATGATGGTTTTTATTATTTAGGGAGAAAAAAAATCCAAACCTACATGGCCCTGTGTGAAAAAGTAATTGCCCCCTTGTTAAAAAATAACCTAACTGTGGTGTATCACACCTGAGTTCAATTTCCGTAGCCACCCCCAGGCCTGATTACTGCCACACCTGTTTCAATCAAGAAATCACTTAAATAGGAGCTGCCTGACACAGAGAAGTAGACCAAAAGCACCTCAAAAGCTAGACATCATGCCAAGATCCAAAGAAATTCAGGAACAAATGAGAACAGAAGTAATTGAGATCTATCAGTCTGGTAAAGGTAATAAAGCCATTTCTAAAGCTTTGGGACTCCAGCGAACCACAGTGAGAGCCATTATCCACAAATGGCAAAAACATGGAACAGTGGTGAACCTTCCCAGGAGTGGCCGGCCGACCAAAATTACCCCAAGAGCACAGAGACGACTCATCCGAGAGGTCACAAAAGACCCCAGGACAACGTCTAAAGAACTGCAGGCCTCACTTGCCTCAATTAAGGTCAGTGTTCACGACTCCACCATAAGAAAGAGACTGGGCAAAAACGGCCTGCATGGCAGATTTCCAAGACGCAAACCACTGTTAAGCAAAAAGAACATTAGGGCTCGTCTCAATTTTGCTAAGAAACATCTCAATGATTGCCAAGACTTTTGGGAAAATACCTTGTGGACTGATGAGTCAAAAGTTGAACTTTTTGGAAGGCAAATGTCCCGTTACATCTGGCGTAAAAGGAACACAGCATTTCAGAAAAAGAACATCATACCAACAGTAAAATATGGTGGTGGTAGTGTGATGGTCTGGGGTTGTTTTGCTGCTTCAGGACCTGGAAGGCTTGCTGTGATAGATGGAACCATGAATTCTACTGTCTACCAAAAAATCCTGAAGGAGAATGTCCGGCCATCTGTTCGTCAACTCAAGCTGAAGCGATCTTGGGTGCTGCAACAGGACAATGACCCAAAACACACCAGCAAATCCACCTCTGAATGGCTGAAGAAAAACAAAATGAAGACTTTGGAGTGGCCTAGTCAAAGTCCTGACCTGAATCCAATTGAGATGCTATGGCATGACCTTAAAAAGGCGGTTCATGCTAGAAAACCCTCAAATAAAGCTGAATTACAACAATTTTGCAAAGATGAGTGGGCCAAAATTCCTCCAGAGCGCTGTAAAAGACTCATTGCAAGTTATCGCAAACGCTTGATTGCAGTTATTGCTGCTAAGGGTGGCCCAACCAGTTATTAGGTTCAGGGGGCAATTACTTTTTCACACAGGGCCATGTAGGTTTGGATTTTTTTTTCTCCCTAAATAATAAAAACCACCATTTACAAACTGCATTTTGTGTTTACTTGTGTTATATTTGACTAATGGTTAAATGTGTTTGATGATCAGAAACATTTTGTGTGACAAACATGCAAAAGAATAAGAAATCAGGAAGGGGGCAAATAGTTTTTCACACCACTGTAAACAGTTTTACTTTGCACTTGTGATTTTTTTTTTTATATGAAGGCTTTGGTAAATACATGAATTTAAATGTAAGGTAATGCACAACCAAAACTGTTCCTATCGAGGCAAGCCAAATTACATAGTTTGAGAAAGTTGCAAAAATGCATGCTAAATATGCAATACATCCAATCACTGTAAGATATACTGCTAGAAACAGAGCAGGAGGTTGAAATGCAGGCTTGGAAGAAATGAAGCAGAGCACATAAGGCCACCAGCAAGATGCAAATCACAAGGGCCGCCATCTGCCATGGCAGTTTAAACGAGCAAAATGATGTATATAAACTGAGCCGCCATATTTGCAGTTGAAAGCCTCCTAAATCAAAAGCATAAACCAGCCATCATAAAGTGAATCAAGCCCATACTCACCTGCCTATAAAGTGTCTCGTACACAGGATTCCCACTGGAGGGCTAAAAAATAAAAAGAAGCATAGAAGGGAATTAAAACAGACTCCAAACTTAAAGGTGATTTCACTACTTATTTGCTGATTATAATTTGTGGCACTTCAAGAAAAGGTACCATGTGTACAACAAAACCTTTGATAGACAATATGTCTTAATATTTTGATCCATTCATCCATCCATTATCCAACCCGTTATAACCTAACTACAGGGTCACGGGGGTCTGCTAGAGCCAATCCCAGCCAACACAGGGAGCCAGGCAGGAAACAAACCCCGGGCAGGGTGCCAGCCCACCGCCGGGCACACACAAACACACACACACAGCAAGCACACACTAGGAACAATTTAGAATCGCCAATGCACCTAACCTGCATGTCTTTAGACTGTGGGAGGAAACCCACGCAGACACAGGGAGAACATGTAAACTCCACGCAGGGAGGACCTGGGAAGCGAACCCAGGTCTCCTAACTGTAAGGCAGCAGCGCCACCACTGTGCCACCCTAATATTTTGATGTATTACACATTCATATCTAAAGCAATTAATATTTTTAATTACTAGATTTTATACATTTCAAAATAGAAGAAAGTTATTTTTTAATACATTTATTTGTATACTGTTTAAACTGATAGCACTATGAAGTTTGCATAAAAACTGGGCACAAACATTAAAAGTCTCACTACTCTCAAAAACCATCCATTCATTGCCTTGAAATGTGTTACTTTCACAAATACCGTCCTGCCACACAAAAGAACTGACATTGGACATCCTTACTAAGAAACTACCAAACCAATGAAAAAAACACTGGGCTCGGTTTTCAATATCCTTGTTAAATAGAATAAAATGTTGCCTGTAACCGATAAAAATATTTTCTGGGTATGCTAAATGTGACTATGGTATACACTTCACAAGATGACCAAAATGTTTTTTTCCACTTAACATGACGTTTTTAAAAATTGTTACAAGAATCTACGGTAAGCATTAAAGGTTTTATTCAGGCCTGAAGTAAACCTCGGGAAAGAAAAAACGTGATTGAACAATAACCTTGGTGAACAGAACAATTTATTCACACAGCCACACACAACATGAGAAAGAACGGGGGAATCTGCCGCCTACAATTTTGCACAAGAAGTGACTTGGTTTCTAAACATGAGGAATAACGCTGTCTGTAAAGGTCATTAGAAAGGAAGGAAGAAAAAATGCATGCAATTCAAACTAAATCTAATCTGATATGTGAATGCAACAACCATGACCGCATTTCTGCAGAATGGTTCAGGCCAGCAGCTCTCTCTCTTTCTCTCTCTGCTTCAGAGCTTGTAAAATATTTATCACCAATTGCTGCTTTTAAGTAAGGGTGTTAAGGTGCTGAAAATAGAAAAATGGAGGACATTAAGCCAATCAAGACTGACTGTTTGGGCTTAACTAGACATGATGGGCTTTGCGACAACAATCGATTTAAAAGCCCCATTAGAATATAATCCTGTCAATCAACGCCATTATCATTTTAACTATTGAATATCAAAACATAAATGTCTTTCTCTAATTTGGATTCAAAACCTGCATTATCAGAGAGCTGATCTATATCTGCTGAACCTGGAGCTAATAATGTAAAGATAACACTACACCACTACAACACACAGGACTGTTCATGGCCATGTGTGAAATAACAGATGTCGCAGCAGCTGACCTTTCATTTCAAGAAAATATCGTGGGTGGACTTGGACTTATACTACACACTCATAAGTATCACCAGTTAAACAACAGAGCACCACAGAAACAGAAATGGCACTGAGTTGGAACATAATTGTGGATGGGTTTGAAAGTAACCACAGAAAGACAAACAGGAACCCACACTGACAACTGGAGAGCACCTTTCCATGCTAGTGTGGACAGACCTTGTCATGGGGTTTGAAGGATACTTTTTGTCTTTGTTCCAGCACAGCTCTTCTCTTCATGTTGAGTAATGGCAACTACGGACTCCAAAGGGAAGAAGCAAGCCGAGGTATCTTATGAAGCCAACCAGAGGAATCGCAAACACCTGTGACCCCAATTGTTCCGAAAATTATGGCACCTTGAAAGTGGGGGGGGGTTGGGTGTAGAAAACGTGTTGTCATCTCTACATGGTGTGACCAAAATGTATGCAAATCAATTTAAATGAAAGTCTGGAATGTACACTTTAATCATGATGTCCGAATTGTTTGATTTGTAATTTCAAACTGTGGAGCAGAGGGGTAAATCCAGGAAAAATGTGTTCTTTGTCCCAAACATTATAGAGGGCACTGTATGAAATGCCTTCTTTTCTTCTTCTTCTGTCGGCTGCTCCCGTTAGGGATTGCCACAGCGGATCATCTTCTTCCATATCTTTCTGTCCTCTGCATCTTGCTCTTTCACCCCCATCACCTGCATGTCCTGTCTCACCACATCCTTAAACCTCCTCTTAGGCCTTCCTCTTTCCCTCTTCCCTGGCAGCTCTATCCTTAGCATCCTTCTCCCAATGTACCCAGCATCTCTCCTCTGAACATGTCCAAACCAATGCAATCTCGCCTCTCTGACATTGTCTCCCAACTTGAGCTGACCCTCTAATGTCCTCATTTCTAATCCTGTCCATCCTCGTCACACCCAATGCAAATCTTAGCATCTTTAACTCTGCCACCTCCAGCTCTGTCTCCTGCTTTCTGGTCAGTGCCACCGTCTCCAACCCATATAACATGGCTGGTCTCACTAACATCCTGTAGACCTTCCCTTTCACTCCTGCCGATACCAGTCTGTCCCAAATCACTCCTGACACTCTCCTCCACCCATTCCACCCTGCCTGCACTCTCTTTTTCACTTCTCTTCCACAATCCCCATTACTCTGTACTGTTGATCCCAAGTATTTAAACTCATCCACCTTTGCCAACTCTACTCCCTGCATCCTCACCATTCCACTGACCTCCCTCTCATTTACACACATGTATTCTGTCTTGTTCCTACTGACCTTCATTCATATGAAATGCTTTCTTTTATATTCAATTATTCACCTTATATTCATATATGGATTGCGCTGAGCTATACTTATCAATCACAGCAAACCAAAAGATTCCATTATGTCAATAATTAACTGCTGCACTGAGGTAAAACATTGAACGAACAAAAATTAAATTAAATCACAAAAACTTACTGAACGACAATTCTGCATATAAAAAGCAATACTAAAGACTCTTAAGTGAACAGACTTGAAATTTTATTTGGATGAATTCACTTGGTGTTTTTATTTCAGTTACTCATTCAAACAAAGACGTTTTTTAACCTGAACATTCTAATCAAAATTACTGGTTAATATGTATGGTCCTTGTGATGTAGATGTTACCATTAACGAGGATTTAACCATGGAGGTACCGTATATACTCACGTTTAAGTTCTCCTGTGGATAAGTCAGAGGCTTGATTTTACCGTATAATTTCCTGTATTTTATAATGTCAGTCATATAAGTTGAATGCTGAAAACTCACGCTATTGGTCCAAGAGATTACGATATGCTAACGCCCACCTGATAGAATAACCATGGAGCACACTGCCTTTTCTTTCAATGTATTGTGCCCACGTGACCACACAGTAATACCTGAACTATTCTGAAGGTGACGTTTGCACTGTTTTGTGTTTTTTGTATCTCACACCCTCATACACCTTTATCGTAACAGCATCCCTTTATCTACGATGGAGCGTTCAATCAGAAGAAAATATGAAGCTGGTTTTAAATTAAATGTCATTGAAGTGGCAAAAGAAATTGGTTACTCCACTGCTTCAACAAAATTCAATGTGTCTAAGAAACTGGTGCGAGGTTGGAGGAAGCAAGAAGATGTAAAAAAAATAAATAAATAAAATAAAAATTAAGTGTCATATTTTTGAACGGACGTATAAGTCAGGGTCTGATTTTATGATCGAAATTTCGGTTTTCAAGACCCGACTTATACGCGAGTGTATACAGTAATTAATGAAACATGCATATGAAATTATGACTTTGCTGCCCTTGTCTCCCTTAAGGTTCATTAATGGCAGATGTTTCTCATTAATTTATGATGGGCTAAGACAATCCACTATTTTGTGTGTGCTTGTAATATTTAAGCAGGCCTGAGAAAGGATCACCAAATATATTTATCATGGCTTGAAAAGATTCAGAGAAGAGCCTAACATGGAGAGTTTAACACAGAGTGCCTGAGGCTTTAAGTGTGAAGATGATGGGATCTACTGTTCATTAAGGAATAGTTTAGAAACATGAAGGGCACAAAATATGGACTGTTAATATGTTTGGAGGTAATTTAATTAATTTTAAATAAAAGAATACTAGCTGACGCCCGCTATAGCATACGGCGGTGTAAGAATAGGAGCGGAAAACGGTGAGAAAGGAATTCAGAAATCAAGAAGAAATAAATACTACTTGAAAGACGCAGTTGTGAATCAGGCTTTCCGAATTTACATACTATGGCCATGGCATCCTGATAGTTTTGTTGCATGTATCTTCCTGGAAATGTGGACGGTAATATGATCATTTTGCCTACACGTACGTTGTTATTTTCAGTGTTTGCTTGCAGTGCGTCTGATAGTCCTTTGTATTGTTCCACGCGCAGATCTTGTTGATGTAATCTGATATAGTTGAGTCATGCGCCCTCTGTTTTAACATACGCATCTACGACATACTGTTGGAATAGTTTGCTGCTGGAGTGCAAAATACTAAATGTATTCCTCATTACTAATTTGTACGCGTAAAATTGGCATTGAGTAAGCCTTATTCGCTTGGCGGTTCTTTTATTGGGAACATGTAAATCTTTGTGCCAGCCAATGTCTCCGTAAGGGAATAAAAGTGGGTAAACCATAGGATCGCAATTCATATTGAGCGTGGAAATCTGTTTACAGGAGTTGCCTATGGGATAGATGCAAATGTCCCTTTCGGCAGGCGGTTTGCCATCTTCTCCGACGAAAATCGCTGCAACATCGGTGTGACATGTCGGGGCATTGTATCGTCGTAAATCCTGCCTAGGGTTTTCCTTGAAAACCATTCGTACAGATGCTGTTGGATTGGACTGAGCCATTTCATGCATGTGTTTGTATGCTTTAGCGAAGGGGTTGACGGTTCTGAGCATGGAATCTAGCTGGAGAAGTAAATTTTCGCTGCATGCAGAGTTTGCTTTATTTTGTAAGCGTACTTCAGTAGCTTGCGCTGTGTCAAAAACATACAACTGTCCATATCCTAGATAGGTAGAAGTGTTAGCGTATAGTGGAGAGATTTGGTGATAAATTTGCCTTCATCAACCGTTTGTGTCAAGAAATAACCCACTGATAGGAACAGGTAGTTGCCGGATCCCGGAATAGAGATGAAGTTGTACAAAAACCCGTCGACAGAGGAGATACTGTCGTTCATTTTATAACAAAGGCTTAGGAAACAACCGTCGCAGTATAACAAAAATAGCAAGGTGTATGGGAGGCCTCAAGCAGCGTGGGGAATGGTTTGGAAGAGGACGAATAGGAATTGAGAAATGCTGTGTCGGCTGCGTGTGGGCGGGAACTATTTTGAAAAGGAGCCACAGGCAGCGTGGGGAAGGGTTTGAAACAGGACGAATAGGAATCGAGAAATGCGGTGTCAGCTGCGTGTGGGCGGGACCGGTTTTGAAGTGGAAGCAGGACGAACCAGAAGAGAAATATATACATAAAAGATATATAAGAGTGAACGGTGGTCTTTTCCACAGCTAAACAAAAAGAAACAGTTGAATTGTATTAACAATACAAATTTGTAATAGGGTAAAAAAAGGAAATGTGTCTGCTAGTAAGAAAACAATTGGTAATATATAGAAGACCAGATAAATGTTTAAGTACTTGATTGTTTTGCATTATGTGATTAAACATTATTGGCATTACTCAAATGTACAAAATTTCATTTGAATTGCCCAGGTTGGTTTTAAATGTATTAATTTGTGAATGTCATACTTAAAGCATTTTTAATATTAGAGAGCAATGTGAGTAGTGTAGAGCATACTTAGCAGCATGTGGAAATTAAATACGAGAACATTTATCAGAATAGACAGAATATAAATTTAAAGTAAAACTGTGCTAATTTAGACCCCAATGATACCAGCATGAGCTCACCAAGCTAACTATGTATTAAAAATGTCACTGTACACAAAAAGAACAGGAATAAAAGGACCATGTATACTAAGTGGTACGGGCCAGCTGCACTCGATACGAGCGAATGTGGTGGTGGGGAGAGGGATGAATCAAGCATTCTTGGAAATAACTCACTTAGAAGTCTCTCTGCTCCACTACACCAACACAAATCAGTCACTCTGCTGCCACTTGCATTGTCCACATACAGTAGAACCTCTGGTCGCAAACGTTTCCGAACATGTACAAATTGGGTTACGATCAAAAAGTTTGACAAAATTTTGCATCTGTTCACGACCACACGCTCTGGTGGCGAACAAAAACACTGCCGGCCAGTTTCCCTACGCGAGTTCGTACGTGCCAATGACTTCCCATTCTCCGTTTCCTATTTTCTTTTGAGCATACAGGGCCTGCAAAAGGAGTTCTGATGTTAACCAAGCAGAGGCCTCAAGTGCTGGAAGAGGTGCAAAAACTGTTGCTAGTGTGGTTGAATGAGAAGCAACTTGCAGGGGATAGCGTAAAGAGACGATCATATGCAAGAAAGCCAGGAAGATTCATGGCGATTTGCTGAAAAAAAATCCTTCTTCGAGTGGCAAAGGTGAAGAATTTAAAGCCAAAAGAGGATAGTTTGAAAAGTTTTGCAAAAGAAGTGGCATTTAATTTTTTTTCCCTGTGCTTAAAACTTATTAAAAAAAAAAAGTGTTTACAGTGAGCGGTTCGTAAGGGTCTAGCGCGAACTCTTACAATGTTAGCTTTCTCTGTTGTTCAAGGTTTTCTCAGTGTTATTCAATGTTTTTACATTTAGTTTACTATTACACTGTGCATTCTATGGTACAATTAACTATTTTTGGGCTTAAAAAAATATACATTTACAAACAGTTCATACGGGCTCGAATGGATTAATTGTATTTACATACAATCTTATGGGGAAATTACGTTCGGGTCGCGTCCAGAGTTTTCGAACGAATTACGGTCGTGACCAGAGGTACCACTGTATACACCTTTTCTCAGTTCTTTACACACTGTATTGTTCTGTTTTTACTTGTGTTTTAATTTCTTGATTTTTTTTGTAGTTTGGGCTAGTAGAAGATGACAACAAAAAGCAGGATGTAACAGTATAGATGGAACAAAAACTGAATGAGCTTTCTCACATTGATAAAGGGGAAAGTTTAAAAAAAGATTGCTCTCGTATGAGGGGTGATAAAATAAACTGTTTCCAATTAAAAAAAAAAAAAAATTAGGAGAGCAAAAAAAAAACTTTAAATAAAAACTAGTATGTTAAAGACAGAGTCTGGTTAATCCGGACTGAGTGTGGTTCCTTCAACTCCGAATTAGTGGGGTTCTACTGTATATGCAAGTATACTGAACTAGCTGTGCTACATGTTTAAGATGGGTTGAAATCTAGCAAATCTACTGTACATAGACCTCAGCTTTAATATCTGAAGTGCACAATGTAATGAATATGTCTCTGTTACATGCCATTTGGTATGGGATTCATAAAAGCTGTGTTAATGTTTGTGATGCGCCATCTATTGGAGCAACAAAAGCAATTTATTTTATTACTAAAAATATTTTGGAATGATGGAGACATAACAACTGGACAGACACACAGACAGACCCGTATCCTTTTCTGAATGCTGATATTGGACTTTTACCAGTCAAAATGAAAACTGCCACAACAGTGTGCATTCCTGCTGAGGAGTTTGCACTATATCTGAATGACTTGTGTAATAACACAACTGGACATTCACATTGATGTCACTTGCCTGTACAATGATACTATAGAATAATTTAAAGTTTACACAGGCAGCCTTTAGCATGAGCAAAGTATCTGTGTTGCTTTATTAAAATATTTAAATACCAGTAATGGCGCACTGCACGAATATACTTGACTTGAGAATTCCTAGTTTTCATCCTCTTTCTCTGTACGTTTAGCATTCAGAGGTTGATGCGCTTGCTGCTTCCTGAGCAGCTCTTCTTTTCTCCACCCTAGCGGCTCACTTCTTCTCTTCTTCCGTCGGCATCTTTTCACACTAAAACTGATTAAGTCAGAGTTTGTGTTGCAATTACTTAGTACATTTTCTTTAATTGTTCACTTAAGCAGGCACTTAAGTCTTCAATCTGCCTCAGGAATGATTTAACATATGAAGAGGTAGGGGAAGTGACAGCAAAGGTGAGAGGGATGAGAACGGCACCCATTAGCATGCGCCGCCCTGCTGGTCGCTGCCGAGAATTCATTCTATAATAAAATAAAATTAAAATAAAAAGAGGAATAACCTTGGAGGTCAATCATCACCCCGAAAGTGGATAGTGGACGTCACATAGTATATGTGTATCAAATTTCAGGTCAATAGGTCAAACAGTTTGCTAGCTACAGGTGATTTAAAATCAGACAAAAGGACAGCCATGGTAGCATATTATAGAAGAAGATAAACATTTCTAATTTTCTGCAGGTATGAATGGGGAGTTTATCTGACACAGCACACCCCCATCCCCATAATTGCAGACCCCCACCTACCACTGTGAGTGTAAAGCAATTCATGACAGAATGATGTACAGGTATATTAAGTTACCAAGAGCAGATAAGCATCCAGCCTCACACCCGTGCTCCGGTGATTCATTTCTGCCTTACTGACTGAAACAGGCAGGCTCAGAAAAAGGATGAATAGATATACCAGATATTAGAATTGTTGTGTATTTACAATTTATGAATGTGTTAAATCAGTATAAAATATTTTGTGTTAATACTGCACATATATTACACTTACAGGGAAAGACAAGAAATATTCTTAAGGGGGTACACTGAGACTACGAAATGCTGACTATCGACTTATGGAATTGATTAACTTCAACCCTAAAATGCCGTTGATGTATGAAATTACAAAAAACATGACAGCTTTGTTTACAGCTCCTTCACAAACAGAATATGACTATTGATTTGTTAAAAAAAACACCAACACCAGGTTCGTGGGGTCAACACTGTCACATGTACAACAGTATTATGACATATGATAGCCCCTTCCGTGTGTTTTGGTTACAATAAGGGCACATACTCTTAATTCTGCTTTATGAAACAAAAAACACCAAAGGTAATTTGTTGTCAGTTTATTAAAGAGTCAAGAATATCACATTTAACAAAATTACATCAGGGATGCCTCCCATATCCTCTTATTAGTTAACATCAAAATCTTGCCTAGCAGTAGCCAAGAACCACCATTATATTTAAGAGCTATTAGTGATCACAAATTGAAACTTTATAATATTGCAAATTATTCAACTGTTGTTCAATCAGGTTTACATTAACAGTTCAAAATCTTTTTGTCTATATAATGAATCTAAAACTTGCATTGGGAAATGTAATTGCCTCGTAGCATTGTAAAGCCTGATGTAGACTAACCTCGAGATCTGACACACAAGGGCAGTATTTGAGCTACACGTCAGATCATTTCACATTAGAAACCAGAATACTGCAGATGCCTTCAGCGAAACTGATGAATCCTGAAGGTAGTTCAGATTGGCAGCACTTTCAGCAAGACAGGATACTGCAACCCTAAAGCTGTGCTGAAATACTAATGTAGTACATCTTCAATGCATAAACACACAGGGCACAAGAATGCCATGTTAGGTCTGACTGCAAGAACCTTCTATGCCAGAATAAACAAAAAAATAAAAATAAAAAACTATGACCAGCAGCAGTGTTTCCCACACATAAATAAATTTACCACTGCAATATTTTCCACCACCACCACTGCAACAAAAGTCTCACGATGTGCTTAATGCTTTTTTGAAATTCTGTGCATAGAAAAAGCTATTTTTATTGAAATCTTTTTTTTTTTTTTTTTACAGCTTATTTATTGCCATACTTTAAAGACAATGCACACTGCTTCTGTTGCTGGTTTTAAGTGGGCCACATAAAATTAATATTATATGCTATTTAAATATATCTGTTATCTATAAATTGTTTTCTGCCCCATATGATTACACAGGCATTGCCATAATAATTAGATTTCATTGTAATCCTCCTGCAATGATAAACTGGTCAAGCTATTTATTCATTATTGCACAGACCCTCAAACATCAAGCGATCTGTTCGGCTAAATATCATGAATGTTTTACAGACAACAAGGGAATACTGAAGTCTCAGCACACAACCTTCATATCTAATGCATCTTGTATTTTCCAATACAGCCTTATTCATTATAGGATCATGGCTGCAAAAGCAGTAATACGGTAGCCCAACAACAACATACATAACTGTCGGGGAAGACTGTCAACATATCTTGGTTTTACTTCATATTAATATTTTGCAGGCATGAAAATTATTTCACAGAATTGTGTTCAGATAACAATACAGTAGGAGGTTTGTTGTGCTTTGCGATTTCATGCAGGCTGCTCAGAAACTTAGACTACACAACCACAGATTGACAGTGTAGTGCATGTGTTTTAAACAAAATCCTGCAATGTAATTTTATTAAATTGTTTCATTCTAACCTTGTTCTTATGACATACATTAGAATGTTAGGGATGTACTTATTGTATATGACGTTTGTTCAGATCAAGAAAGTAGAAGAGTCCGCTCACATGGAAAGAATGAATATGCAACTACATTTAGCTCTGTTTCTGTGCGTTATTGTGGCTTCATCTTAATTTAAACAGAAAGTTTCTTTTTTCTTAATTGTTATTTGTTTACATATTTATTTGTTTACTATTAATGTTATTAAAAAATAATTGGTAAAGTTAAATTTCCTTTGTTTTTATTTAATTAAACAGATTAGCAATATGCAAAATTATAATAATCCTCATAACCATTAAGCAATTGATTTAAAACTATAAAATAAAAATTTTTTAAAGTGTTATTGTCAACACTAAGAATATAGTGGAAATGGTCATGTGACCAAGACAGTGACATTGTCCCAGTGCAATAGCAGACCCCTGTGAGAAACAATAGGCTAGGAGAGAGTAGGAAGACGGACAGTTGGTTGGATGTGAAAGCCACTATATGATTCATAGATAGATAGATAGATAGATAGATAGATAGATAGATAGATAGATAGATAGATAGATAGATAGATAGATAGATAGATAGATAGATAGATAGATAGATAGATAGAGTGCATCCGTAAAGTATTCACAGTGCATCACTTTTTCCACATTTTGTTATGTTACAGCCTTATTCCAAAATGGATTAAATTCATTTTTTTCCTCAGAATTCTGCACACAACACCCCATAATGACAACGTGAAAAAAGTTTACTTGAGGTTTTTGCAAATTTATTAAAAATAAAAAAACTGAGAAATCCCATGTACATAAGTATTCACAGCCTTTGCTCAATACTTTGTCGATGCACCTTTGGCAGCAATTACAGCCTCAAGTCTTTTTGAATATGATGCCACAAGCTTGGCACACCTATCCTTGGCCAGTTTCGCCCATTCCTCTTTGCAGCACCACTCAAGCTCCATCAGGTTGGATGAGAAGCGTCGGTGCACAGCCATTTTAAGATCTCTCCAGAGATGTTCAATCAGGTTCAAGTCAGGGCTCTGACTGGGCCACTCAAGGACATTCACAGAGTTGTCCTGAAGCCACTCCTTTGATATCTTGGCTGTGTGCTTAGGGTTGTTGTCCTGCTGAAAGATGAACCGTCGCCCCAGTCTGATGTCAAGAGCGCTCTGGAGCAGGTTTTCATCCAGGATGTCTCTGTACATTGCTGCAGTCATCTTTCCCTTAATCCTGACTAGTCTCCCAGTTCCTGCGGCTGAAAAACATCCCCACAGCAAGATGCTGCCACCACCATGCTTCACTGTAGGGATGGCCTGGTGATGAGCGGTGCCTGGTTTCCTCCAAACGTGACGCCTGGCATTCACACCAAAGAGTTCAATCTTTGTCTCATCAGACCAGAGAATTTTCTTTCTCATGGTCTGAGAGTCCTTCAGGTGCCTTTTGGCAAACTCCAGGCGGGCTGCCATGTGCCTTTTACTAAGGAATGGCTTCCGTCTGGCCACTCTACCATACAGGCCTGACTGGTGGATTGCTGCAGAGATGGTTGTCCTTCTGGAATTTTCTCTTCTCTCCACAGAGGACCTCTGGAGCTCTGACAGAGTGACCATCGGGTTCTTGGTGACCTCACTGACTAAGGCCAATTCTCTCCAAATCGCTCAGTTTAGATGGCCGGCCAGCTCTAGGAAGAGTCCTGGTGGTTTCAAACTTCTTCCACTTATGGATGATGGAGGCCACTGTGCTCGTTGGGACCTTCGAAGCAGCACTAATTTTTCTGTAACCTTCCCCAGATTTGTGCCTCGACACAATCTTGTCTCGGAGGTCTACAGACAATTCCTTTGATTTCATGCTTCGTTTGTGCTTTGACATGAACTGTCAACTGTGAGACCTTATATAAACAGGTGTTTGCCTTTCCAAATCCTGTCCAGTCAACTGAATTTACCACAGGTGGACTCCAATGAAGCTGCAGAAACATCTCAAGGATGATCAGGGGAAACAGGATGCACCTGAACTCAATTTTGAGCTTCATGGCAAAGGCTGTGAATACTTATGTACATGTGCTTTCTCAATTTTTTTATTTTTAATAAAAACCTCAAGTAAACTTTTTTCACGTTGTCATTATGGGGTGTTGTGTGTAGAATTCTAAGGAAAAAAATGAATTTAATCCATTTTGGAATAAGACTGTACCATAACAAAATGTGGAAAAAGTGATGCGCTGTGAAAAGTTTCCGGATGCACTGTAGATAGATAGATAGATAGATAGATAGATAGATAGATAGATAGATAGATAGATAGATAGAAAATGCACTATGATAGATAGAAACTTTATTAATTTATTTAATTTAATTAATCTTATTAAGAACTATAATAGGTATGCTAACAAGATACGAATGGATGTACAGTATAGCATGAATTATCTGTAAGTAGATTAACAAAGTGTAAAATGATTAGAATTGAACACACATGTAAATTACAATTTTACAGTACAGTATATCAGTTATTGGCCCAAAGCAGTTTATAAGTTTACAATAGGACATTTTACCAATCACTTTGTTTGACAGCAAAGGCTTTCAGTATCTAATCAGTTATCATAATTCCTGTTCCATCAAGCAGGCCGAAAAGGAGCAATACAGAAAGACATATAAGATCTGAAACCAAGGCAGGCACAGCCAATACGCTTGCACTCTCAACTGAATTTTGAACTCCTCTACCAACCAATGGTTTTGTCAGAGCTATGCTCTGACCAATGAAATTGATAGTACTACAGGCACATTTTTTTCAGGTGAAACATAAACTTGACAGCCTTGCTGACAAACTAACTGCATTTTAAAACTGTGACAGCTAAAGGCCATGTCAAGTTAGACAACTTTCCCGGTGATTTTTCAGCCGTAACCTTCATTTATACAATCTGAGTGAGCTGGAGGCAGTCACAGATGCTCCCATGAAGGTCAGCTGGGTAATATGATATACTCAGCTTCTCACTCCAACTAGTCCGGACCATGACTCAGAAAAAAAATCAAACAGGTTTCACGTTGTCTTTAGTCATGGGGTGGGCTGTGAGAGAATGAGACCTGACAACCAATGGATGCTCACCCTGTTGTACAAGGTATTGAATGCAACGAAGAGGAAGAAAGGCAGGTGTTATGAACCTTACAAACAAAACAGTGGCTTTTCTGTCTGATGACTCATGTTTTACATATCACAACAGAATGGAAAAAAGAAAAACAGAGGCCAAGACTGCGGCAGAACTCATAACACCTGCTAACCCTTATTATAGCACCAGCTCTGTTATTGGCTGTCACAAAAAAGGGACAACTATAACTGAGCTGGAAGGTTAAAACGCAGTTGCTAAACTTGACGGTCTCAATGATTTTCAGTCGTATAAATGTACAAAGTCCAGTGGCAAGATAAGCAACCTCAGTCAAGAAATAATGACAAAACGGCGCGATTAGAAATCACGTAATATAACATCTGCTTAATTCACCCACCCGAGTAAACCAGGCCTTAGAAGCTTGTTTCATTCATATGCAGCAAGCTGCAATCAGTGACAGATTTAACATTCATCTTAACCACAGCTTTTCTCAGCTGCCCACCTGACAATTAACAGGCTGTGAACGCTTCTGGTTCCCAAGTATATCAATACTTTTCTATTCCTAAACAAAAAATGCATAAAACACTTTTCAGCAATGTAAAGAAAGAGTGAGTAACACATTTTCACATAATGTTTCAACAACTTCTTCCACCTTTGCACTAGTTTCATTGTCACCAGGATGTCTTTTTAACAATTAATGGCTATTTATTGTTCAAAAGAGGTCAACAATTAATCAGGAGGTCTGATCAAAATTTGCAATCTAATCTGTCAGACTGAAGGCAAGACTATTTAGCAAAGTTGCTCTTTACTAGGGCTGCAACGATTAGTCGGCGTAATCGACGACTACAAAAAATTGTCAACGCAGATTTTTTTATTGTCGGCGCGTCATAAACAGAACCTTCAATAGAGGCTCCAGTCACAAAGAACCACATTGGTTTTTGTAACTGCAATGCACTACATGACCGTCTGGGGGCAGTATCGTTTGTTATTGTTTGTCAAGACTGCACACAGTCCTCCCAACGAAGAAGAACGTCTGAGGAGAAGAAGAATGTAGAGGAAAATAAATGTGGTTGCAATGGCGAGTTGGATAGAGGAGGGGGAAGGAGATGGAAAAAAAAATTGAGACAGAAACTTTCTAAAGTGTGGGAGCAGTTCACCAAAAAAGAAAAAAAAGTTGAATGCAGATTATGCAAAGCGGAGCTTTCTTTTCACGGCAGCAGCACCGCGATGCAGGAGCATCAGGAACGAAAGCATCCTGGAGATGTGATGCTGCCGTCTCTTGAGAGGTAAGTTTTAGCGAGTAAAGTTAAGTGTCACGTGTTAACGTTGATGTTTGTACTATAATTTGTATATCAAGGTTTCGACAATGACAGTTAACCCTTAAACTGACACATACTTGGGGGTTAATGCACCCCTGGTCGCCAAATACTTTTTTGCTGCACTTTTTAAGTAAATGTCACAATTCACAAAGAAAATGTGAAATTTTAATGGAACACGTATTTTTTTTTCATGCAAAGTGCATCACAATTAGTGCAACAGTGATCATTTTACACACTGCAAATGAACTGTAAAAACTATTAAAAAAAAACTACTGCAATAATTTATTCTTATAAGTAGACTTATAAGTAGAAGGTGCAACTACCTTCTACATTAATGAAATTCAGTAAATCACCGAGCCAACTGCGCTTGAACTGGCTGCACGCAAACACACAGAGGTAAGCGCTGATGCTTGCAGGCTAGTCTAGTGCAGTGGCTGAATCCCGGAGACTGTGAGGCTGTAAGGCGCCAGTGGTCATGAGCTGGCTTCTTAACGAATATACGGCGCGGACTGATCAGCTCCGGCGTGCTGGCAAATTGCTTTGTGAAGTGACTACAGCCGGGTGCGGCATTCAATGAATGTACGTCGTCGAATATACTCGCCCCCTGCATGCTGGCAAATTGCACTGAGACACGACTTTAGCCAGTTGCGGAGTTCAATGAATGTACGTCGCCTAATGTATGTCACCACATATACTCGGCTTCGGCATGCTCCCAAATTGCACTGGAAACCGACTCTAGCCAGTTGTGGGGTACAACAAATGTACTTTTTACGAATATACTTGGCTCCGGCGTGCTGGCAAATTGCGGTGGTAAATGGCGGTTTAAGGGTTAAGTGATTATAATTTCAGTTATGTTTGCTAACGTGTTTGGAGCTATATTAAACAAGTGAATAGGAGTAGCTAAGCCGTCCTAGTTTTTTTTTTTCTTCTTTGTTCGTATAATATTTGAGTTCATATGAATAGTAAACCATCTCTAATTAATATTAAGTAACTTGTGTTTTGGAGTATATCAGTAATTAGCTTGTTATATATTTTAGTGTTATTTTTTTATTTTGGCATAATATAGCACATAATGTGATAAACTACAACACTTTTCCTTCAGAGTGTTATGAATAAAACATGTTTCTCTGTCTGCAAAATCATTCTTGTGTATTCCTGCTACCTCTACTCCCTCTGAGCATCTCTTCTCAGCAGCTAGGAACATTGTCTCAAAGAAGAGAGCCAGCCTCACACCAGAGCATGTCGAAATGCTCACGCTCCTGCACTGCAATCAGGAATATATGAACTGAATCTTTTATAAACTGTAAATTATTGTTTTATTTTATTTGAATTGAAGCTTTATTTAAACTTTTGGACTTTAAGACATACCAGTGGCCATTTTTGGTTAAGTTAAATGCTCTTTTTTTGTTTAAAGACTACTGTATGTGCACTTTAGTTTGTATTGTTCAATGTATTTCTTTTTTATTGAGATGGTCACGCTAATATAAAACATCTGATTATTTTCAAATTCATATGTTTCACTGGTTATTTTAATTTGATTATTAGTTTTAGTCGTATTAATGCAGAGACATCAGGGTGACATTCACACGTGGACAGACGTGAGCAGATGAGGTAAGACATGCACTGGAGCCCAGAACAGGATGTGCAACCACAGGTCGCGGGCATCAAAATAGTCAGGCATGAAATAATCGTGACCAATCGAAAAAAAAATGAATGATTAGTTGACTGCCAAAATAATTATTAGTTGCAGCCCTACTCTTGACAAGTGAAAAACTCAAAACTGCAGGAGTATGACAAGCACTGCTGCATTCCTAACTTCTGTTTTCACATTCAAATGAATGAATCAGTGCTAATTTCACACAGTGATCATCCAATGACCTGCCTAGTCAGCTACCACCCACCTGTTCGGCGTGTTTAAAGGTACTGTGGAAAGAACAAAACTTCTAGGAATGAAAACCTCCCTTTGAAACTCAATTGCATCTAATAAATCTTGTATTGTCCTTTTAAAGCTTTCTATGCAGAGCAAGTATCTGTACTGAAAAACTCTCTTATTTTTGCTCACTTCCTAGATCACAGGTAATGCACATCTTTTTCCAATTCTCTCTATTATATAAAAAAAACTTGGGATGAGACAAGACCTGTTCAGAGAGATGAGACGTAACCTTCTCAGAAAGACACTTTCACGTCCCGCAAGACAAGACTTTGTGCTAAGAGATTTAACCACGCTTGGGGCCGGAAATAAAAGACAAAGTGTAGATGACAAAGTAGAACGTTGTAAAGAATTCAAAAACGTTGGCGTGATACACATGCAGAGCAGGTTAGAGAATGGAAGTAGGAAAATTCAAAAGTCTCAAAAAAATGATAGTAAAGATCGCATTAGCGCAAACAAATGGAAAATATTACTCGGTGAAATAACGGAACAGGGAAAAGAGATCGAATAGTATTTTAGGATGTCTGGGGGAGAAGAGAGACGAGGGAGTGAGACAAAAGGACAGCTGCTGTACAGGCTTTTAAAATGTTCAAAGCGCCAGACGAGATGCAGATCATGCGGCAAAGCAGCAGCAGCAAGCTAGCAGCTGATCAAGCAAAGAGGATGTAAAGAAAATAAAAATGTATTTGTTTCCCATTGTATCACTGTTTAAGAGGGGTTTCGGAGGAGGGGTCGCTTCTCCTTGGGTGCGTTCAGCCCCCCTCTTCACAACGGCGCATAGCACAGTCTGGGGGGGCGAAGCCACCTAGTCATTTATGAAAAAAGAGTTCAAATCTACAACAGCACTTCAATCATGATCCTCAATAAAGCACTGATGCATGAGCTTTACATTTCAACTTAAAGCTTTACTTACAGAAAGTCAAGCTTTTACCGAAATCTGAACTGATCTCACTGAGACTTTTTAATCATTAGTAATCCTCTCGACACGGATGGCATCAGAAACGTCAGGTTGTCAGGCTTCAAGGTGCTTTTTTTATTATTATTATTATTTTAATGGATGCCACTGACTGACTGACTAGAAAGCTGTGTGTTTACAAACTGTCATCATGCCCCGTGGCCCCATAAAAAGGGGTATAGTATTTGTTTGTTTTATTCAGCAAAATCTGTGCTAAATCTGCATTTCCTTCTGCAAGAACACATGAAAGCCTGGAAGCGACTGTGCATATTTCAACAACACCAGCTGTTCTCCATCTGTTGGAGATTCAGAACATGGTGGAAACACATCCAACATTGACATGGATTTTACTCTTCTCCATAATCTGAAGGGTTCAATCAAGCCCATTCTCAGGAAGAATAGCACTAAATAAGGCTGTTTTAAAAACAATCTGACTGCAATTATTCAAATATTAATTTACAATATTCTGACAGTACTGTAAACATTTCTCATTTCACTCTATTTGTACAAAAGTACAGTGATAGTGTTTTGTTGTTTTAACTTTGTCTTTTTCACATGCTGTATGTGCATCCTATAGTTAAATATGCACAGTAGCTAACATGCATATTAAATACCCTACTGTAACAATTACATTCATTTTAAAGTAACACCAGTCTAAAAATACTAGTAATTTACAACAACCCTAATGTTTTAGTACAAGAGTACTTTATTGATCTATACTATACTGTATCCTAGGGCTGCCACAATGAACATCACTATTCGATGATAATTCATATCAATATCTTAAAACCAACAGCAATACGTCTCTATAATGCCTCACTGTGAATGGGACTGCCAAGTCAGAAGTTTTCTATTTTTTCTTTTAAAATTTTTCTTCCTTTTTAGTAATTCTGTTGTGTGTTCAGACCGTAGTGTGTGCATATATATGTATATATTTATCTATTTATGTAATTATTTATTTAAAGACCTTCTGTAAAAAGCCAAATATCCCTCTGGGGACAAATAAAGTTCCATTTATCTATAAAAAAATGTTTGTCAATGGCCAACATTAACATTACTAATTTCGGCACTGTGTTACTTCAGGCACACTATGCTACAATACTTCTTTAGTTTGCATGAGTTTTGTAGATCATTTCCGCAATCTACTTTTTTTTTTTTTAGTTATTTTGTATCACCATTTATGAAATGGGCAGATTTTTTCTTCCACACTGCTTTGCTTTTTTGGATAACAGGTGTACTAACAACAGATTTTAAACACTTCTTGTGATCAACACTGGAGCACCACAAGGAACAGTCCTGTCTCCTTTTCTTTTTACACTATTAGGAGGCTTCACCAGTGTAATTTTCCATGTTGTGTTTAAATATAACCTACATTTCTTCTGATCCGATTTAAAATTTTGCAGTGTATTACCTTTCTCCTTAGTAGAAGAATATTTAAGTTGTTAATTAAAGTGTTTGCCAAATTTAAAAAAAAATATATGAGGAGGAAACACTTAAAAATCATTACAATGAAACATTTAGTACATTTAGTGACTCCACTTGTGAATCATTATAAATAGAGTCACCATGCTTCAACTTAATATAAAATACAGATGGAGCAGAGAGCTGAAATTAGCAGGTAGGGTGGTAGGGACTAAAGTAATAAGTGCATTTAATGTGTTTTAAGTAATTATAAGCAATGTTGTATTGGTTTCATATATGCATTACAGGCATGAGGAGTATCCCGGTTAGGCCTGTGACAATTAATTATATAAATGGCTGAACTCAGATATTTTGCACTTCGTTAGAGTCGTTTCCATTCATCTGTATATAAACAGCTGGGGCCCTGTTTGCTATGGAGCCTTGGCATATGCGAGAAAAAAAAAAAAAAAACTAATAACAGAAAAGTCCACCTTTGCCCTACAGTATAACATTTACAGCAATCTGCTATCGAGCATTCGCCCCAACCCCAATTCAACCCTCACATTTATAAATTTATCAAATCAAGACACAAATAAAAAGATCTTAAAAGAAAAATATCAGTTTTGGTTGGTGGGTGGGGCTCAATCAAAGCAGGTGTTCATAGCTCAGTTTAATGAGATTGCACATTTGTTGTTTTACTGTGCCATAAAATAGAAAAAGTCCAAACGGATGATCAATCAAAACATGAGCCCAGTGGTGCCATGAAAAGAATAAAAAAATTTTAAAAGAAAGAGGTTTTGGTGAAACTATATCTGACATTTTCAATAAACAAGCCAAAATGATGATCTGAACATGTCTGTTGGACAAATCGTGAATACTGCGGCTTTCATTGACTTTAATCTAATTTACTGTTGACATATGGGACATTCATGACATGTGAGCATATGAATGTGCCGAGCAGGGTAATGAGATGAGGGGGGCCTTTTGGGTTTTGACACCCAGGCACCCATGAGGGTCTTAATCTAGCCTTGGTAGTGGAAGAGTAAACATTAGCTCCATATTTCTAAAGAGCTTCTATAAAAAGCCAAATTCCTCTCTGGGGACAAAGTTATTTTTTACTTTCTATTATACAGCACCATTCAAATCTATCTATCTATCTATCTATCATATAGTACCATTCAAATCTATCTATCTATCATATAGAACCATTCATATCTAATAGCACAGTTCATATCTATCAATTATACAGCACCATTCATATCTATCTATCTATCTATCTATCTATCTATCTATCATATAGCACCATTCATATCTATCTATCTATCTATCATATAGAACCATTCATACCTAATAGCACCATTCATATCTGTCTATTATACAGCACCATTTGCATCTATCTATTATACAGCACCATTCATATCTATCATATACCGTTCATATCTATCTGTCTATCCATCTATCTATTATACAGCACCATTCATATCTATCATATACCGTTCATATCTATCTGTCTATCCATCTATCTATTATACAGCACCATTCATATCTATCATATACCGTTCATATCTATCTGTCTATCCATCTATCTATTATACAGCACCATTCATATCTATCTATCTGACACATTCTTCAGAAATGAAGATTGGAACAGAAATAAAAACAAGTTATAACATCAAAACAAAACATAAGAAAATTATAAAACTTAAAACATAACCAGGATGACAAATTGATGCTTCATAATGCACTTATAAGTAATCCATTAAACTAGAGAAATTAATTTTTTTTTCATTATTCTTGACTGGAAAATGAGCATTGCCATTTTTTTTCCCAATTTGAGCCCAAGAATAGATACTGCAACCCAACAGTAAACTTTGAAAAGTCCAATTCTATTTGCTCTGTTAAGGATAGCCGCAATACCAAGAAAGCTTCACGCACGAGATATTATGCTGCTCATAATGTGGCTGCAGAGCACTCTCTCATCTTTACCCACCACCAATACATGAGCTGGGTTGCTGTTTCTGGCTAAAGATACAAAATTAAAAAAAGACCACCAAAGAAGCCTTATGTGTGTTCCTTCCAATATTTGAAAAAGATGCCAAAACAGGACCACCCACACCAGGAAAAGTAGCTTGGATATGATGCCCCCGTTTTAAAAGAATGTAGAGTCCCACTGCAGAAAAGGTACGTAGAGAAACGTTGTTTCAATTATTTCCAGGCCTCAGGCTGTCCACTAAACCTTCCCTGCACAGCAGTCAGCACCACTAAACTCCTGCACAGCTCCACAGTTTTATGCTGAAGTCATGCAGTGTGCGTAGTTTGCACTTTCCTTCAAGATTATTGTGGTTATTATCCTTTCCTTTCTCACGTTAAAAAAAAAAAAAACAAAACATGCAAATTTAAAATTAGATGCATGTCTATTTCAGTTTGGGCAGTTCATTGCTAATATAATCTTATTTTCTTGGGCAGCAGGTGGTTGCAAGGCTAATAATATTTAAATCTGTGTTGCTGTATTTAGGCTGACGATGATGCCAGGGGGGAATCACGATGACCTGTTGTAAATCAAGAGCAGGCACCATTATCTGTTGAAGTAGGGACATTCATGTAGGAAGACAATAATTGGGCTACTTAAAAAACACACACATACCCAGAATAATTAATTTTCTTAATGAAACTGACATTAAAACTGTGAACGTTTACTCAACACCCAAGCTCACATACACATGTAGACAATTGTGATGAAAATCAAAATACAAAAAGTAGATTTAACTTTCACAGACTCTCAGTGGTTTGGCTGCACAACTTTCCCTGGTCAATGCAGGCTTATCCATCTGTTTCCACAGCTACAAATGAACAAGTGCCCATGAGGGTCATTTCTTCCCTTTGTCTGGCTGGGCTGTACCCCCGACTTCAAAAGCACCAAATTCATACTCTGAGATTGGTGGAGGGGAACTTGACCCACTTTTCCACTGCGGAGATATTAATACACTTCACTGCACTTGGAGCCTCTCATTATTGCTCCGTCCACGTCAGCAGGATAAAACAAAGTTGTTAAAAATATCCCTATACTTTCTATTTACAGATTAGACTTGTTCTCAGGACATGTGGAGCAAGTTTTTCTGCCCTGTTCCCAACAATCCATTATACGCATTTTTTTTTCTCCTTTCCTCTCCACCAAACATAGTTCCTCTTGCGCCTGTCTTCGTGAATCCAATGATTACATCTATCCAAGTCACTCACATGTGGATCACTGACCTATCCCTTTCAACTCCATTGTGTTTCCTCCAGAAATTCTAATTACCAACACATCCAATATAAAATATTTATAAGTTTGTCACTATCCTAGAAAGCATTTCTTGAAGTGTTTAGCTCCTGACCCAATTAGTCACCAGCGTTCCCTTAATGCATGCTTTTATCCACAAATTCTGGGAATGCCACATTACTGTAGTTCTCTGGGCCTCAATAATGCTCACTCTCCTCCATCTGTCTCTATTTCTTACTCTCCTATCATTCTACTTCTTTTAGATTTCTCTACTTTTCTCTTGCTCTTTTCTTTAACAGCACATTATATCCACAGCTAGTATAGCAGCCAAAGCTCTTACAGCTTAATCAAGTACATACACTACCAGTTAAAAGTCTGGACACACCCAAAAAATATTCCTCTTTTTGATAGAAATCAATACCTATTTTTATAAAGATACCACTAGCATGATTTAAAAAACACAGACTGCTGTTTTAAATTGTTATTACTACTTGAAATGACTGGTTTTTAATTTATTATTCACATATGACTGCAAACTCCCATTTTCAGCAGCCATTCTTGCAGTGTCCTGAGGGTCAACTCCCCTAGCTTATCATTAACTATGTGTACCCTGTGGCTTCGCCCACATAGTAATTGTTGTAGGGTACAAAATATGTACATTTTGGTATATATCTCCATTATATTTTGTTCAATACAATACAACAGATGCACTACATTCAGGACAAATCAAAGCATGTCTTCTACACAGTTATTTTTAAAACAGCTGTTCCAACAAAGAAAGGAAGACATGCTGGTGGCTCCAAAATCCGTACTAACCCCTACTTTCTCTTCTGTTCTTTTTCTGGTTTTCTGTGGTGGCGACCTGCGCCACCACCACCTAATCAAAGCACCATGATGTCCCCACATTGACGGATTAAAGGCCAGAAGTCCATGTGACCGTAATCATCAAGTCCTTCCATGAAAACCCTGAATACAATGAGAACTGATCATTTATGTTAGGTAGAATCCCTAGAGGGGGCTGGGTGGTCTCATGGCCTGGAACCCCTGCAGATTTTTTTTTTTTCTCCAGCCGTCTGGAGTTTTTTTTTTTTTTGTTTTTTCTGTCCTCCCTGGCCATCGGACCTTACTTTTATTCTATGTTAATTAGTGTTCTCTTATTTTAATTCTTACTTTGTCTTTTTTCTCTTTCTTCATCATGTAAAGCACTTTGAGCTACATTATTTGTATGAAAATGCGCTATATAAATAAATGTTGTTTATAACCTGAGAAAGGATGGACATCTAATTATTTTACAGCCTGGGAAAGAAAGATCAGCCGACACCTCAGAGAACAGTTTTATTGTTTGGGAAAACGGACAGTGAATTAATTCTTCATACTGACAGCCAGCCAACCAGAATATCTATCAATTACATCTTGCAAAATCCCCCGGTACAATTTTAGAATAAATATGCCTCGTATGAGGAGTGAGCCATATAGTGAGTGAGTAAGTGAGTAAGGAAGGAGGGAGGAAGAACAACATCAAGTGCTAGATCACAAGCCGCCTGCAACATTCATCCTTGTCACCTGTAACTTTTTCGTAACCTTTTTCTAAAGGTCTACATATCCAGACTTTTCTATCAGTCCTATTTTCTATTATTCTTTGTTCCACTGGTATTATTATTCTTGTAATAAATACCATGCTGCTTTTAACTTCCTATGCTTTGTCTTAATGTCTATAGAGTGACTGAAATAATAAGTTAGATTTCTTTGAGCACCTGGTGCAGCCGAAAGTTTGCCATACGCTCTGTGCTGTGAGGTTTATTAAGGCCGTGGGTGTGAGCTCCACTCAATAGTTGGGAACAGTACATAAAGTAAGGTATTCTTGGATGATAAATGGCCTATAGACAAGGATGTTGAGCCTCTGTATGTTTAAATGTATTCTTGTAGACCAAAAGTAATATTTAGGTCTGAGATGTCTTTAAAACATCATACGTTGTTCGTGCCGATAATAAGTAAGTCTCTTGAAGTGCTGAGTGACAGGCTGTGTTATTCTTAAAGCACTTGTGTGGTTTAAAGTGCTAGAGGTTAACCAGCTATGTGTGTGTCATTCATGGGGCACTGTTGTGGTTAGGATCTGTGTGTATGCGTATAGCTATGTATGTGTGTGTTTATCTTAAAGTGCAACAGTGGACCAACCCGATAACGAACTTGACGAGTAAACTTACCCTTGAAGAAAACAGGTAAAGTGTAAGTAGAGGGAAAGACTACGATAATACAGTAACGAAACAGGACAAACTTTAAAAATCAATAGACGTTGGCATATGTGATCGTATTCAGCTCTGACAGGAAAGCATCAACACGTAGGGAGAAAAGCACATGGCCGTGATATCTCTGGCAATCAGCAGCTACCCTCTAAAACACACGTAGCTCTGATCTCTCTCTCAAAAACGTCAAGCATTACTCCTTAACAATCTGTAGATGATAATGTCTGTTGAGTAAACGGGTATCGCTAGCTAAGCGGAGGCAAGGTGCACTCCAACACGTGGTGAGATGTAGACTAACTCGAATAGAGGCTGGCCCCGTCACCCTGTTCTCCGCCCACAGCCACTCTGTTGGATTTGCATAAATACATCGGTACCGCAAGCAAACTATGGTACTTAAGAGCGATGAGAGAAGTCGCAAAATCAACCGGAAAGTTCAAGCAAATTATAGAAAACAACCAGATCTAAATCCATTAAGTAATTCTCTCGTGAAAAGTGAACAGACATAAAGCGGACAGACATACAGACAGAACATGCTTGGACCACGAAATTTTTAAAACTGTTTCTTAGCGTGCACCTATGGGCCAAGGGTAACCTACATTCCAAATTTCAAGTCCCAAGTCCTCATGGTTCGGGAGATTTCGTGAACAGTGAGTCAGTGGTATTTGGCTTTTATTTATATATATATATATATATATATATATATATATATAGAAGATAAGTCATGCACATGCTAATTGGTTATTAGAGAATCCTTTGGAATTCCATTAGCATCTCATAAAACCTATTATTCTGTTCACTTGGATTGCAAGGTACTGGCATTCCTAAAGTTCAGTTCAGTTCTGGGCTCAAAAATGGCAACAATAAAACAGCTTTCTCAAGAAACATGTCAGTCTATCACTTTTTTTTGTCAGAATGAAGGTTATTCCATGCAAAAGACTGCCAAAAGGGTCTTGAGAGAAGAGTGTAAACTGGATCTAAAGTGGAAAATAGAAAAGAAAGAGGAAGGCCCAGATTTACAACTGCAAAAGAGAAAACTAATGCCTTACAGGTCTTTCAAAGGCTGTCAGATCGAACATCACTATTTGATTATAATTCATACCTATTTAAAAAAGGTCTTATTTGAAGGCAAAAGTTGACATCTAACTGTCAAAAAACTGTTGTTTGCTTTAGCCGCATTAATTTTGGCATCAAGTTACTCTACATGTGCTATACAAAGCTGCAGTATTTTATAGATTCATTTTTGCACTTCACATCCACGAACAGCCTTTTTGTAATTATGATTACTTAGCTTGTTATCTCCATTAGTAAAACTTACAGCCACACTCCTTCACATTGTAGGTTGATGGGTTTTCTATCCCACTGCTCTACACTTTGATCTACAAGTGTACTCGAGTATTTTTTCTAAATACGTCTCTGCTGCCCTAAGCTTATAATTTTAGATCTGAACCTGTCCCATTCACTCCTTGACCTGAGATCCCTGACTGACTATTTAATGCTAAGACCTTTTCATTAGAGCAAATTGCAAATAATTGTCATAATTCTGATTTTCCTTTTAGTACAACATTTTAAAATTCCCACTTTAAAAAGCCTTGTCAATGCCAGCCAACACGTCATGTGACACAATTACTCTCAGTCTTATGTGGCTAGTGATTTAACACATAAATGGCTAAAACAATCAGATGTATTTAAAAACATGCAGGTTGTGTTTATTAAACTACTAGCTGTCCCCCGCGGCTAACAGGACAGTGAGGAGGGCCCTGTCCAGCTCCCCACTCCTGATGTCACCCTTCCTACTCCCCTCGGCCCGCAGCCTCTTTTTTGAATTAGCGTGAATATATCCCTCCTGCAAGCGAACTATGATTCTTAGCGCAATGAGAGAAGTTGCAAAATCAACCGGAATGTTCAGGCAAATTCTATAAAAAAAACAGTCTAAATCCGTTAAGTAGATTTCTCGTGAAAAGCGGACAGACATACGTTGGATTTAATACTGTATATAAAGATTGCTACATCTGTAAAGTGGTACAAAAGTAGGCAGACTGTGCACATACTTCGACGGTCCCATAAGCCACACGAGAGCTGCTTTTCCGGGTGAATCCACAGGTGTCAACTGGCTTTTTACTCTGGATGGTGCGATAGAAGATCAAACCTTATCTGACAGAGTATGCAGCACAACTTCTGGTCCAGGCTTTGGTCTTGTCACATCTGGACTATTGAACCCTGGCAGGAGTACCTGTATGTGCTATCAAGCCGCTGCAGATTGTCCAGAATGCAGCAGCCTGTCCTGTATTTAATGTGCCGAGATGGGCACATGTAACTCCACTCTTCAGGTTGCTACATTGGCTCCAGGTAGCAGCATGCATTAAGTTTAAATTTCTGATGGTGGTCAGGACCTGTGTACAGGTGCATCTCGATACATTAGAATATCATCAAAAAGTTAATTTATTTCAGTAATTCAATTCAAAAAGTGAAACTCATATATTGTATAGATTCATTACACACTGTGGCAAAGGCGCTTGGTTTGTGCCGACCTGACACAAACTGACACCGGAGGCACGTGAAAACTAAACAAAAAGATTTTATTTTCTTCATCCGTAGGGAACATCTTCCCCGTGTCCCACACAGTTCCCAAAACACACAAAAGAAAAACAACCAACACACTCTTCTTCCTCCACTACTCCTCCCAGGTAGCTTTGTTTTCCTGCTCCCAACTCTGGTGCCTAGAGTAGTGGCTGCAGGCTCCTCTTATAGCACCCCTGGAAGTGCTCCAGGTGCACGCTGACCTACTTCAGGCTGCACTTCTGGGTGTGGCTACAATCCAGCCCACACGGGCTTGTTAAGCCGTGCAGCTCCTCCGGAGGGGTGGCCATGAAGCCCAACAGGGCTGAGACCTTAAGTCCCACGCCTGTGGCCCCGATGTAACCCAGGAGGGCTGCCACCACACATTCCAGGGGACATGGTGTGCATCCCATGGCTGCTCCCCCAGATCCAGTGTCCGTCACAACACACAGTGATATATTTCAAGCGTTTATTTCTTTTCATTTTTCTGATTATGGCCTACAGGTACTGAAAACTCAAAATTCAGTATCTCAGAAAAGTAGAATATTGTGAAAAAATTCAATATTGTAGACTCCTGGTGTCACACTCCACTCAGCTAATTAACCCAAAACACCTGCAAAGGTGCCCCGAGCCTTTAATATTCTAATTTATTGAGATGCACCTGTATATGGAGACACTGGTTGAAGCCCCATACTCCTTCTTATCCACTCAGGCTTGCCAGTGAACAGCATCTGGAGATGTCGCCTCTGCGTGGTATCAAGTCTCAATCCTGACTCTTTTCTTGTGTAGTTCCTAGTTGGTGGAGCGAGATGCCCACCTCCATTGGTATTGCTGACTTCCTCTGTATATTCAAGATGCAATTGAAAACCCATCTGTCCTGTTAATATCCCTCTAATTGAATGGAAAAAAAATTGCTATGTAATATTTTATATTGTTGGTTAGATTAAGTTTAATTACTTTATCGATTGTAACCAAAAATTGAAAAATTATTCGTTATTACATCTTTACTACTATACTACTGAACAAACAGGCACTAACCTAATGTCACTCAATTATGTGGACCTCTTTTTTAAGTCGCTTTGGATAAAAGCGTCTGCCAATCAAGTAAATGTAAATAAAAATGGTCTGGCACCAGTGCCCATTGGCCACCTCCAAAATAATAAAACAAGTCTGCCTCTTTCCAGCTCTTTTACTTCATTTGCTGTTTTCACCTTGTCACTGGTGTACTGCAGTGGGACCACTGTTGCATCACAGTAAAGAAATTGCATTAGTACTAACAAACGAAAATTACTACTCGGTCAAATAATGGAACAGCGAAAAGAGATTGAATATATGGACATAGGTAATATGACAGAGTTACTACAAGTTTAATTTCAAAGAAACCACAATTCGGTCAGGTTTATATTTATGATCACAGGGAAGCGATGCAACACAGAATCGAAAGAGTTAAACGATCAGACGTATTAGAAATTCTACAGTAATGGATACAAATCATATGCCAGTTCTCCATGTAACAAACTGTAGATCTCAAATGTTGTAAGTCGCCTTGGAGAAAGGTGTCAGCCTAATAAGACATTACAATAACAGATTGAATTAAATAGATTCAGAGAAGGGGCAGCATGGTGGCGCAGTGGGTAGCGCTGCTGCCTCGCAGTTAGGAGACCTGGGTTCGCTTCCCGTGTCATCCCTGCATGGAATTTGCATGTTCTCCCCGTGTCTGTGTAGGTTTCCTCCCACAGTCCAAAGACATGCAGGTTAGGTGCACTGACGATTGTAAATTGTCCCTAGTGTTTGGGTGTGTGTGGGTATGTGTGTGTGTGCTCTGCGGTGGGCTGGCGCCCTGCCCGGGGTTTGTTTCCTGCCTTGTGCCCTGTGTTGGCTGGGATTGGCTCGAGCAGACCCTGATGACCCTGTAGTTGGCTAATGGATGGATGGATAGATTCAGAGAAGTGACCTCTGTTTCATGTATAATACTGCATACAGCCAAATTCATGCAAGCATCATTCATATTGGAGATTTTGATTACTGCATGCACTGTGTCGCATTATATATGTCAGAAACACCAGAAATTTAGCAAATACATTAGTATAAAGAATCAGAAATGTATAGCTTCTTACAAGGGATCATGAACTTAATGTCAAATAAAAACTGGCAAATTAAATTTTCAGTGTAATGCTGCAAATTCTGCTAAGCACTAGAAGGTCACGGGGACCTCATTGTGCACCTGGAATGTCTGCTGGCATGGCGTCCAGGGTGTTTTTGCTTAGAATATTTATCATTCCAACACTAATTCACAAGGTGAAAGAATACATGGTCCTCACACTAGAGATTTGCGTATTTAACTTGAGAATAAAAATATACACTCCCATAAAAAAGTAATTACACAAAAGTCAGCAAACAGTAAGTAAGGCCACTGAGATGTTTAACCAAATGTGCTTTTCTTAAATCAATCTGCACCCAAAAACAGCAATGCCTTTTCCTTCAGTAATGTGATTTTCTTCTGACCAATACTGATGTAAAGTGTCATTCATTGAGGATACTAACACACACGATTCCTATTTCGACCACACAGAGTTAGGAAATTACAGAAACAAGTCTTTCTGTAAAAGTTGCTGACGTTCTCCTTTGTTGAGAGACTGCATATACTGCAGAGCATACTAAAATGGTGTGACTCTCCTGCTCGCCATTAAAAAGGCTATTAAAAAAAAAAAGCCATGACGGCAGGGCCCAGAGGTTTTGATTGCGGTCACATTAAGTCACTGGAATATGAAAGTGTACGTTCAAGTAACCCCGTAACAGGAAATTAAAGCACTAAAGCAATACAAAAATCTCCCACGGGCTCCTGAATGCTTATATTTATGGAGCCAAAACCACTGCCACCACCTTGGTAGGAAACAAAGAGAGAGAAAACTGTAAGGGCAAAAATGCTTCAGCTTTAGATGCAAAATTTTTTTTTGTTTGCAAAAATCAAAAAGGGACAACAACATTCTGCTCAGCATACCACCAACTCAGCAGCAAATAATATCATCAAAGCTTATAATGGTAAAGGAATACGCCACACAAAAATAATTTTTTTATCTATCTTACTTATGCCATGTAGTTTGCAGAGATGGAATGGAACAACTGAAATTCTTCATTTCAAAAGAATAAATAAATAAAAATCCTTCAATAAATTTATATTTACTACGATGGAAACAAGGGCGTCAACAGCCCAAACCCCAACATGAACACACACAGCACAGTCCCGGGTTCAGATAAAGATAGGTTTATTATCCTTATCACCTTAAATATGTTACACAAGCACAAAACACAGGTTTTCTCTCCAAAATTCTTTCTTCCTACCGCACTACCCTCCTCCATTCAAGCGTTGCTCCACTACCTCCCAGCTCCAACTCGCCTGGATAAGGGAGTGTGTCCCCTTTTATAACAGACCCAAGAGTACTTCTGGTGCAAGGGTGACTGCCCGATGGAAGCACTTCCGGGTCACACGGAAGTCCATTATAACAGGGAGCTTGTCTCCCTGCAACGCTCTCTCGTGGCCCCCATGACTCCAGTGGGTCTGCTCTGCTGAACTACATCTCGCATCATGCCTTGCTGGTTTTCTAGGGGGCACCGATATCCGGTGCTGCTGCCATCTAGCATGCTGGGGGAATACAAAGCTTCCAGTGATGCCTTTCTTTCCTAGTGAGCTGTCCGTCCATCCCTTTTGGTCCTCCCGTCCGGGTAAGGAAACATCCCCTCTCCTGGCCGGGATGTCTGTCCAGCCCATGTGGCATCTACATTACCTTTATTTGCTTGGCAGTTGCTTTTAGCCAAACTGACTTGTAAAAATAAGACATTTCAACTGCTCAGGCATGTCTGACACTATTTCTGTTTTCATTCACAACAGAGCTTTCCAGAAGTGGTTTATTTAAAAACATTGTAGTGAAACTAGAAGTGTTTGGGATATAATGAAAATACAACCAGATGTCCTGTAATGTGGATTATGCAACAAAGTAAAGGCTATGTCTCAATAGAAGACTGTTCCAGAAATTTTCAGTTTTACCCTTTACTTATGTAATCTTAATAGGCAGAATTTCATGTAATGTAACATATGTAACAAATGAGACCAACTAGTCTGTGAACAGCCAGGACAACATCAAACAGCTTTGATTTTCTCTTTGGTCACAGCATGTAAAAGTTGAGAACGAATGAGCATTCATTTGGCAGTATAATGCATAGAATGTAGCGACAAGGAATAAGGAACATGTGTGTTTTGAAATTCATAAACAGAAGATAAGCTTGTATGTCTGATGTTTCATATTTTACATACCATAACAGAACAGAAAAAATAAAGGGCAGATCTGCTGCTGAACTCACTGCAGCTGTTAACTTCTCATTAAGTGCCGCCCCACAAGGCAAAACGCTATTGGCTGTCAGAAAAAGGGGCAAGCATAACTATTATATTAGTTACTATATATACTATACAGTAATCCCTCGCTATATCGTGCTTCGCCTTTCGCGGCTTCACTCCATCGCGGATTTTATATGTAAGCATATTTAAATATATATCGTGGATTTTTTGCTGGTTCGCGGATTTCTGCGGACAATGGGTCTTTTAATTTCTGGTACATGCTTCCTCAGTTGGTTTGCCCAGTTGATTTCATACAAGGGACGCTATTGGTGGATGGCTGAGAAGCTACCCAACTTACTTTTCTCTCTCTCTCTCTCTTGCGCTGACTCTCTCTGATCCTGACGTAGGGGGTGTGAGCAGGGGGGCTGTTCGCACACCTAGACTATACGGACGCTCGTCTAAAAATGCTGAAAGATTATCTTCACGTTGCTACCTTCTGTGTGCAGCTGCTTCATGAAGCGACATGCTGCACAGTGCTTCGCATACTTAAAAGCTCAAAGGGCACGTATTGATTTTTCTCTCTGTCTCTCTCTCTCTCTCTCCCTGCTCCTGACGGAGGGGGTGTGAGCTGCCGCCTTCAACAGCTTTGTGCCGCGCTGCTTCGCATACTTAAAAGCCAAACAGCCCTATTGATTTGTTTGCTTTCCTCTGTCTTTCTGACAGCCTGTGCTCCTGACGCGCACTCCTTTGAAGAGGAAGATATGTTTGCATTCTTTTAATTGTGAGACAGAACTGTCATCTCTGTCTTGTCATGGAGCACAGTTTAAACGTTTGAAAAAGAGACAAATGTTTGTTTGCAGTGTTTGAATAATGTTCCTGTCTCTCTACAACCTCCTGTGTTTCTGCGCAAATCTGTGACCCAAGCATGACAATATAAAAATAACCAAATAAACATATGGTTTCTACTTCGTGAATTTTCTTATTTCGCGGGTGGCTCTAGAACGCAACCCCCGTGATGGAGGAGGGATTACTGTATAACTAATGAAAGATGAGCGTGTTTTGCAGTGAATATGCTGTATTCATCGGTTACCCTGTTCAAAGAATATTTTCCTGCAAATTCACCTTTGCAGCAGGTTAAGATGAACATTCTTCTTTCAGTGCCCCATAATGCTTTGCAAGGCTAGCATGAGATCACAGAGCAATAGCAGCCATACGCTTAACTTTTATACATAAATTAGCAAAATACCCGTGCTTCGCAGCGACGAAGTACTGCCTTAAAATTGTTATTAAGAAGAAAAGTCAACATTTTTAAACTGAGGGAAAATATACAAATAATTATTTGTTAAGGATCTCTTTGTATACCACGTTGTCAGTTCGGCCCTCCGGTTGTAATATGACCAAGCTGTGCGCTGAGCTTACTCTTGAGCATGCAACGTACAGTTGACCATGTGAAAAGCAATCTTGCCTCAAATCAATGCCAACCTTTTGTAGGGTTTGTCCCTGAGACTTATTAATTGTCATTGCGAAGCAGAGCTTTACTGGAAATTGGAGGCGTTTGAATTGAAATGGGAGATCAGAGGGTATAATGGGGATGCAAGGAATAAAAACTCTCTTCCCTGTGCCACTGCCAGTAAAAATAGTTGCCTCAATTAGGTTCTTTTGCAGACATGTGACCTGAAGTCTCGTGCCGTTACAAAGTTTTGGTGGCTGTAGGCAAATCCACAATCAGCTTTTTTGAGCAAAACCTGTTGTTTTCGTATGAGCCGCTTTTTATTATGGGGATCGTACCTAGAAACAAAAGCTCTATTAACTTGTGGATTTGCGTGCGAGTATTTAGTGACAGCAAGTCTATTAACTTGTGGATTTTTCTGCGAGTATTTGGCGGCAGCGTCACAAAGTTGTTTCCATCTAGCTGCATCAGAAAATGTACCACGACATCTGACACGCCTCCTTTTTACTGTTTTCTCACAGCTTGGATTGCTGCTGTCATAATCGGTTTGAGTTTCATGGTTTGTTTCAATTACGTTAGTATTTGCAGGACTTGTTGTGTTGAAGTGACATTCGGCATCTGTCAAGCGTTGTAAGCATACATCCGGTTTCATCGATAACTTTGCATCCAGCTTTTGAGAGTTGAAACATTCATAAACATCAAAGTATCCACTACTCAAATCGTCACCTGTGAATCTAAGATGTTTAAGAGGCATTGGCGGTTCTCCAAACGTGTAAAATAGGCAGGCAGCCAGCTATGCGGGAGACGTGGGGATGGGGGACGGAATATAGGCAGGCAGCCAAATACGTGGGAGGCCGGGGGACGCAGGACGCAACCTCGCCTCACATGGCAACCGAGCTGCAGGCTATGGACATCTATATGTACGTAAGTAGGATTCAGTTATGACCGTTACATGTAGAATTTCGAAATGAAGCCTGCTTAACTTTTGTAAGTAAGCTGTAAGGAATGAGCCTGTCAAATTTCAGCCTTCTACCTACAAGGGAAGTTGGAGAATTAGTGATGAGTGAGTCAGTGAGTGAGGGCTTTGCCTTTTATTAGTATAGATACATGGCTAATTTGCATATAAAATTAGTAGGGCTACACCTAATGGCTATTTTTTAAGCGATTAGTCCAGCAATTGTTTATTTGTTCATTTCCTCATATATCGAAGCAATAAATAACTTGTAGCATTTACAGAGAAATCTGTTACTTTAAAACATAAGGCTGATGGGATTAACTGTATATTATGGGATCTAGATGAAGGAAGTAAATGGCACACATATAACAAGTCATCCTGTGGATATGAGTCCTTTTAATAGAATAAAGTAGCAGAACATATCACAAGGTGTCAGAGTGAAAAACTAAATACTTAAAATAAGCAGTTATGGATGTTGCCGGAGTTCCTTCACCTCAAATGGATTGGAATTCAGTCAATTTGCTAGACTCATGGCGAAAGTTCAAACAGCAGGTTGTAATGTTCGTGAGCCCACTTCAAGACAAAAGGGAAAAGGAAGAGGGCAGTTACTTGCTGTTGTGGATTGGTGACAAAGGACGGGACATCTACAACAGACAACACTAAGAAATTACAAACTTTTTATGACCGTTCTGAGGCTTATGTAATACCAAAAGAAAATCTGATATTGGTGCTACAAATTTAATGAAAAGGTGCAGGCACCTTGTGAATCGCATGAACAGTTCCTGACTGAGCTATGGCTGCAAGTCAAAGACTGTGCATATGGGAAAAGCTAGAGACATCTGTTACTTTAAGTGTTAGGCTGATGGGATCAACTGCATATTATGGGATGGTAAGCCATCCTATGGTTCTGAATCCTATAATAGAATAAAGTGGGAGAACATATAACAAACTTGGATTGCTCCGTTAAAAATCTAACAAATACCAAAAAGTAAACATGAAAAACGTTTATATTGTCATGCACGAGCGCATGGGGAGCAGTTTAAGGACCTGGCACGCACCACAACAAGTCGTGCCAGGGGACAACGGCAGCGTACTAACCTCTCTCTTATTTCCTCAGAAAGAATGAGGCACCGTCGGCATAATACCGCCCAGATGATTCAAAGAGCCGCAGCACTTCCGGGTTCCTTTCTTCCCTCTGGTCCCCAGTTGATGACGTCAGCCACCCATCCAGCACCACGGTTTTCCCAGCATCCCACAGTTTAATTTCCGGTCCGACCCCATAAAATGTCCGTCTACCTATCCTTCTGTGTCTTTCAGATGTGGAAACTGTTGACCTTGAATTTTGTGTTACAGTATATGGGGATAACAATCCCAAATCTTTATAAGTATTTGTGTCTTTTATTACAATACTTACAATATCAACAGTGAACTGTGTAATAAAGTGTAAAAAAGGAATGAAAACTCAAAATCTTTCAAAATGAAAATAATTTCAGTTCATGAATAAACGTTTGATAACAAAAGTAGTGCAGTTTGAATCAGATATTACAGACCAGATCTGCTTAGCAGTACAAAATAAGTGCAAAAACACAAGATAAAGTTATGGCGCTGTCTTGGCAGCATCTACACAGAAAACTCCGGAATGCTTCTGACTTAGATGCTCCTGCATAGCTGTTGTACTGCAATATGTCAAGTCATTTCACATTTACAGATTGTACAGAACACCGTATTATTTGACTTTGGCTTAAGTACTCCCATACTTTAGAAGTCCGCAGTCTTTTACATGAAGGACCTGCAGATGAATTGGTGCTGCCATACTGATCTTTTGAAAGTTGGTAAAAATGCGATGCATCAACTACATCGATTACATCAACTCACTGCACAGCACTTAGCCAAGTGCTAGAGATAGCATCTAAAACAAGCCTTAACCAGGGTGGATGTCAACCTTTGTCAAAAGGAGGAGTTGACAGTGGTAATCAAGTGAAACTGGTGACAAAACCCGCTGTTATGTTTTAGTTGGACTCTCTTTGCTGGAAGGAGAGTTAGTTTCATAGGTTTGACCAAGATCCCCAGCATTCGCGAGAGTAGTGAGGCACAAACAACAGCAAAATTGGCATCGACATCTGCCGAGAAATGAAAGTGAATGCGTAAAGCAAAATACTCCATGGCCAACAATTTTCATATTTTCGCTGTATTGGACTCTCGGAGAGTCAGACTCCAATTTTGATACAAGTAATTGAAAACGAATGTGAGGTACCAGCATTAGCTGAACAATCCCTAGCTGATCATGGTGCTGAACAGGTTCGTGTAGTTGACGGCAACGTTCTCCTGGGAGGACCACCACTTACGATGACAAGAGGTACAAACCAGATTGTGATGCACTGCGACCACCACTGTCACCCCCCAAAGACAGCCTAGAAGCTAGCCTGACACGCATTCCTGATGAACTGGAGGCCACAATACACAGCAACAGATGTTTTATGTTGCTTCAGTGTGAAACCATTGCTTTGTGTGCATTTCAGAAAACTGTTTTTTGAAAAAAAAAAAAAAAAAGATTCATCCCTCAATGAGTTAAAGGAGCCCTCCTCAAGAAAGAAACCACAGGTGACTCTGTGACACAGTAAGAACAAAATAAACTGCTCAAAAAATTAAAGGAACACTTTGAAAACACATCAGATCTCAATGGGAAAAAAACCCTGCTGGCTATCTCTACTGATATGGACTGGTATGGTGATATGTTAGGAATGAAAGGATGGCACATCGCTTGATGGAAATGAAAATGATCAACCTACAGAGGACTGAATTCAAAGAAACCCGAAAATCAAAGGGAAAAAAAGATGCGGCAGGCAGGTTTTCAGAAATTTCATTGCAGCAACTTCAAATCATACTCAATAGTTTGCATGGTCCCCCGTGTGCTTGTATGCATTCCTGACAACGTCCTAATAAGCCAATGGATGGTGTCCTGGGGGATCTCCTCCCAAGATCTGGACCAGGGCATCGCTGAGCTCCTGGACAGTTTGAGGCGCAACCTGGCGGCGTCAGATGGACCAAAACATAATGTCCCACTCAGAGGTGTTCTATTGGATTGAGGTATGGTCAATGTGGGGGCCAGTCAATGATATCAATTCCTTCATCCTCCAGGAACTGCCTGCATACTCTCGCCACATGAGGCCGGGCATTGTCGTGCACCAGGAGGAACCCAGGAGCCACTGCACCAGCATAGGGTCTGACAATCGGTCCAAGGATTTCATCCCGACAACTAATGGCAGTAAAGGTGCCGTTGTCTAACCTGTAGAGGTCTGTGCATATCTCCATGATTATGCCTCCCCATCATTGACCCACCACCAAACCGGTCATGCTGAATGATGTTACAGGCAGCATAGCATTCTCCACAGTTTCTCCAGACCCTTTCATATGTCACATGTGCTCAGGGTGAACCTGCTCTCATCTGTGAAAAGCACAGGGCGCAAGTGGTAGACGTCCAATCGAGCTCCACGATGCCAGGTAGTGAGCACAGGGCCCACGAGAGGATGTCGGGCCCTCAGGCCACCCTCATGAAGTCTGTTTCTGATTGTTTGGTCAGAGACATTCACACCAGTGGCCTGCCTGCTGGAGGTCATTTTGTAGGCTCTGGCAGTGCTCATCCTGTTCCTCTTTGCCCATAGGAGCAGATACCGGTGGGTCCTGCTGATGGGTTAAGGACCTTCTACGAGGAGCCCTGTACAGCTCTCCTAGAGTAACTGCCTGTCTGTCTCCTGGAATCTCCTCCATGCCCTTAAGACTGTGCTGGTAGACAAAGAAAACCTTCTGGCAATGACACGTATTGATGTGCCATCCTGGAGAAGTTGGACTACCTGTGCCAGCTATGTAGGGTCCAGGTATGGCCTCATGCTACCAGTAGTGACACTGACTGTAGCCAAATGTAAAACGAGTGGCAAAAACAGATGAGGAGGGAAAAATGTCAGTGGCCTCCCTCAAACTGTTAAAACATTCATTCCTGTTTTGGTGGTCGTCTCATTGTTGCCCCTCTAGTGCACCAAAGCAGCTGAAACTGATTAACAACCCCCTCAGCTACTTAACTGACCAGATCAATAGCCCACAAGTTTCATTAACATGATGCTAGACTCTTTGTCCCTTTAATTTTTTGAGCAGTATATTTACTACTGTTTACAAGGATTTTCTATATTCTCTATGCAAGGAAAAAGGACAAAGTATCTGCCCAGAGATGGAAACAAACACCCGGTGTTATGACTTCAACAATGGAATGAGACAGTCTTGTGCCACCGTTTCATTGTTCGGCTAATGTGTGCCCCAATGTGTGAGCTCAGTGATGTGACTGATTTTATATATACAGTAATCCCTCGCTATATCGCACTTCGCCTTTCGCGGCTTCACTCCATCGCGGATTTTATATGTAAGCATATTTAAATATATATCACGGATTTTTCGCTGCTTCGCGGGTTTCTGCGGACAATGGGTCTTTTAATTTCTGGTACATGCTTCCTCAGTTGGTTTGCCCAGGTGATTTCATACAAGGGACGCTATTGGCAGATGGCTGAGAAGCTACCCAGCTTACTTTTCTCTCTCTCTCTTGCACTGACTTTCTCTGATCGTGACGTAGGGGGTGTGAGCAGGGGGGCTGTTCGCACACCTAGACGATACGGACGCTAGTCTAAAAATGCTGAAAGATTATCTCACGTTGCTATCTTTTGTGCAGCTGCTTCCTGAAACGACATGCAGCACGATGCTTCGCATACTTAAAAGTTCGAAGGGCACGTATTGATTTTTGATTAAAAAACAAACTCTGTCTCTCTCTCTCTTTTTGTCTGCTCCTGACGGAGGGGGTGTGAGCTGCCGCCTTCAACAGCTTTGTGCCACGGTGCTTCGCATACCTAAAAGCAGCCCTATTGATTTGTTTGCATTTCTCTCTATCTCTGTGACAGCCTGTGCTCCTGACACGCACTCCTTTGAAGAGGAAGATATGTTTGCATTCTTTTAATTGTGAGATGGAACTGTCATCTCTGTCTTGTCATGGAGCACAGTTTAAACTTTTGAAAAAGAGACAAATGTTTGTTTGCAGTGTTTGAATAACATTCCTGTCTCTCTACAACCTCCTGTGTTTCTGCGCAAATTTGTGACCCAAGCATGACAATATAAAAATAAACCATATAAACATATGGTTTCTACTTCATGGATTTTCTTATTTCGCGGGTGGCTCTGGAACGCAACCCCCGCGATGGAGGAGGGATTACTGTATTATATATATATATATATATATATATATATATATATATATATATATATATCAGATTGTGACACAGACTTCGAATGCCGTGAATGTAATTACCCCGATCTACATGCTGTCAAATAAACGAACCACACGCCATGGCGCAACGTTAGGGGCATCGCCTCTGACGCTGACGTCCGAGGTTCGATTCCCGAGAGGGAGTGCAGTGGAGTGTGTACACCTGATGAGCCCAGAATGAGGGCGAAACACGTGTCGTGTACTCTTTGCATTTATTTGACAGTAAGCTATTTCAACCATATATATATATGTATATATATATATATATATATATATATATAGATAGACACACACACACACATATATACAGTATACATTTTTGTATCGCTAGTTTGTGGCCATTTGTTGTATTTTGCTTGAGGTTATTGTTCAGTCTGCGTCTCTATGTTTTTGTCACAATGGTGCTGTGGTTAGTACTGCAGCCTCACATCTCAGGTCACATTTTTTGCCACAATAATCAGTCCAGAATAGTTGGCAGATGTTTCCCTAACCCTCAAGGACAATTAAGACACCACTGCATTATTATAAGCCACTCAAAGCTAGTGCAGTCCCTCCTTGCCCAATGAAATCAGTTCATTTTATAGAGTTTGGCAAAAATCCCTGAACATCTCCATGATTTAGCCAAACACACAGCAAAGCAAACTCCGCCGAGTTTGCTTATCATTACTGTTATATATGAATTCAAAACGTTTTCACTCTCCTTTTCTTAGTGTGCGCCCCCCCGACACACACACATATACCCACACACACCAGTATCTCAATCTCAACATTAAGTACATTTTCTCTCTACTTTGTTTGCTCCCTGCTTGACAATAAACTAATTGTAAAGACACCAGTGTGGGCTTACTGCAATTATAAAGTTCTCACCGTGTGTATACAAAATGAGGAAAACAGGAAGCAAAGGGTTCCACAACCTATTTAAACTGGTCATTTGTTATAATGATCGATTTGATGAATTTAAAAAAATGTTATAGCTTCCTAATCAAACTGCATATCAATGCTATACTATAACCTTATTTTCCCTAAACAGCGTAACATGACTGAAGGAGGGCATACAGTCTTTCTCAATTCTTTTTAGGCCTCGGCAGAGGTTTGATAAGTTATTGACCAGTATCAGAAAAGGAAAATTTATTTGGGACTTTGCTTACTGACTTAAGGGTGTCAGCCAGCCGGTCAGTTATAAGTTGTCTTGGGAATAGTAAAGAAACTATGAGATCTTCCAGATTGCTGACACATTTGTACTGACTCTTAAGTGCATTTTTAAAGTTAATTTAGGCCTGCTACTATAATAGTTTGAAAATGAAAACTATTTAGAAAGTAGGAAAACAATTAAATAATACTTAAGCTACAGTGCATCTGGAAAGTATTCACAGCGCATCACTTTTTCCACATTTTGTTATGTTACAGCCTTATTCTAAAATGGATTAAATTCATTTTTTTCCTCAGAATTCTACACACAACACCCCATAATGACAACGTGAAAAAAGTTTACTTGAGGCTTTTGCAAATTTATTAAAAACAAAAAAAATAGAGAAATCCCATGTACATAAGTATTCACAGCCTTTGCTCAATACTTTGTCGATGCACCTTTGGCAGCAGTTACAGCCTGAAGTCTTTTTGAATATGATGCCACAAGCTTGGCACACCTATCCTTGGCCAGTTTCACCCATTCCTCTTTGCAGCACCTCTCAAACTCCATCAGGTTGGATGGGAAGCGTCGGTGCACAGCCATTTTAAGATCTCTCCAGAGATGTTCAATCGGATTCAAGTCTGGGCTCTGGCTGGGCCACTCCTTTGATATCTTGGCTGTGTGCTTAGGGTCGTTGTCTCCCGATCGCTCAGTTTAGATGGCCAGCCAGCTCTAGGAAGAGTCCTGGTGGTTTCGAACTTCTTCCACTTACAGATGATGGAGGCCACTGTGCTCATTGGGACCTTCAAAGCAGCAGAAATTTTTCTGTAACCTTCCCCAGATTTGTGCCTCGAGACAATCCTGTCTCAGAGGTCTACAGACAATTCCTTTGACTTCATGCTTGGTTTGTGCTCTGACATGAACTGTCAACTGTGGGACCTTATATAGACAGGTGTGTGCCTTTCCAAATCATGTCCAATCAACTGAATTTACCACAGGTGGACTTCAATGAAGCTGCAGAAACATCTCAAGGATGATCAGGGGAAACAGGATGCACCTGAGCTCAATTTTGAGCTTCATGGAAAAGGCTGTGAATACTTATGTACATGTGCTTTCTCAATTTTTTTATTTTTAATAAATTTGCAAAAACCTCAAGTAAACTTTTTTCACGTTGTCATTATGGGCTGTTGTGTGTAGAATTCTGAGGAAAAAAATGAATTTAATCCATTTTGAAATAAGGCTGTAACATAACAAAATGTGGAAGAAGTGATGCGCTGTGAATACTTTCCAGAAGCACTGTAGCTTAAGTATTATTTAATTGTTTTCTACTTTCTAAATAGTTTTCATTTTCAAACTATTATAGTAGCAGGCCTAAATTAACTTTAAAAATGCACTTAAGAGTCAGTACAAATGTGTCAGCAATCTGGAAGATCTCATAGTTTCTTTACTATTCCCAAGACAACTTATAACTGACCGGCTGGCTGACACCCTTAAGTCAGTAAGCAAAGTCCCAAATAAATTTTCCTTTTCTGATACTGGTCAATAACTTATCAAACCTCTGCCGAGGCCTAAAAAGAATTGAGAAAGCCTACTCAAAGATGTCCATCACGACAGTCTTACCACACACACCAAAAAAAAAAGAGACTGGTAACTGACACATGGAAGCATGGGGTGTCTACTAAGTTCAAATACAAGAACAAACCATCAGGTAAGAAATTACAAATAAAATATCACAACATTATACACAGCAAAAGAGCACAGTAAAAAAAAAAAAAGGCATCGCCCATTCTTGACGAGCAATGAATTCAGCAGACCTGTCATACAAGACTTGTTACTCCGCCATATCATTCTCAATCATCCCGGAGAGCCTCCTAGCACAAAATTCTATCATTAGCACTAATCTACCAAATGACAAAGCTGAGTTATAATGAGGAAAACCAAGAACATAATCAATTTTTTACATGAAGTATATCAGCACATCGCAATTAGTCTAAAGCACTGATTGAAAAAATAGTCCTAGACAGAGGAAGGAATGGGAAATGAAACCTGGACATATCGGTCATTAGGCCAAACAGCATTGCATGAATTACAGACATCATAAACAAAAAAAATGGATGTTTTTTTACGTCCTGTATCTAACTCTCATCAATCAGCCCCTTTACTTCATTTTTCAGCAGAGTGTATTCAAGATTTCTGACACTAGGCATAGTCAATATTCCCTTGGCATTCATTAGCCTCATACAGTAAATGCAGTGGTAATCCCAGAAAAGGCATTCAACAGACATTTAAATTTCCGTTAATGGATGCATTATTAACTGATCACCAATGCTACTGGCTTGTCTATCCAGCACATCATCTTAAAACGATAGAGAAATCCATTAACTGCACTCTGCTAAGAAAAAGCATCCAGGCAAAACCGTGTGCTGGGGGAAGATGACTGCGTTTAAATGTACCAAAAAAAAAAAAAAGAAGAAGTCTAAAGGGGATAAGAATTAACAGCCTGGGTTTAAATCTCCTGCCCAGCCATTTACTGTGAGTACAACATCTCAATGATATGCATGTTTAGCCTCTGTCACGCTACATAATATTTTTAGGGTTTTTCGGTGTCAAATTTGATTTGCATTATTTTATTCCAGGGCAGTCGCCAGTCACATATTTTAAATACGTTTGATTTTGTCTTAAGTCACAGAGGCAGGCTTGTGTGAGTACAAGAGCTAACTAGTGCTGGGTGGTATACCGGTTCATACCGAACACCGTTTTTTATTTTTTGTTTTGTTTGTTTTTTTTTTATTTTCTTATACCGTAACAGTGGTTTAAATAGCCTAAACAATGTTCGGAACGTGGCGGAGTACATGCGTTAGTGGAGGTATTGAGCAGTGAAAATGGACAGAGAACATTCCGAAACTATATCTGTAGCAGACGATAAAGTTGAACATGATAACATAGAAGAACTTTTGCTGAAAAAAGGAGCCGTGTCTGTTATCTGGAGATGGTTTGGTTTTAAAAGGTCGGATGTGGACCAAACAACTATTTACTGCAAATGCTGCTGAGCTAAAGTTGTCGCCAGAGGCGGCAACACGAGTAATTTGCTGCACCACCTTAGCCGCAAACATGCTTTGGAGTACCATGAATGTATGGAACTAAGACTGGCACCCACGTCCTCAGGTTTAACTGAAAAAGCTAGAGGACACTCAAGTCAGACGTCACTTGTAGACGCGTTTGCTAGAGGTAGTGCCTATGACAAAAAAATCAAGTGGTGGATCGAGATAACCAACGCCATTACAATCCAGATAGCTAACATGTCACTAGACAGAGATTGTTAACATTAACAGAAAGTGTAGTTGGTTTACAAAAAATATTTATTATTTATTCCTTTTCTAAGACATGTTCAGTGCAATACTTTTGACAAGCACCTCTGGATATTTTACAAAGGCTAAATGCCTCTTTGGATGGTTGAAAATATGTTGTCAAAATTATAGTTTAAGTCGTTTGCTAACTTTGTTCAATGAAAAGGTTCTATATTTTGACAGCAACTGTCATGCAATGTGATTCCTGCTATTCATTAGTGCCACCCCCTTGAAAACTATTATTTTACGGGGCCATGCAAACCTGTATTAATACTTGTGTGCACATTAAAATGTTTTTTTGTACAATGTACAATTCTCAAGACAGTGGAATAGGATATTCTTAGCCAGTCTACTGACAGTAATTGCAGTGGAAATGTGGTTAACATCCACTCATGCATGGGTGCATGGGAAAAAAATACCGTTAAATACCGTGAAACCTATATAATTTTGAAAAATACCGTGATATAGAATTTTGGTCATACCGCCCAGCACTAGAGCTAACAACCAATGACTGCTCACCTGGAAGTGGAATGCATACATATAGACCAAGGTGAGAAGGAACACAAGTGTTTTGGACTGTGAGAACAGAACTGAGGTTCGTCTGTCTGATGTCTCAAGTCTGTCATACCACAAAAGAACTGAAAAACAAAAATAAAATGGCCAAGATTGCAGCTGAACTAGCCATACCTGAAAAGCCTTTGTACAAACACCAATGCTGTCAAGTAGCACAATAATTTGCTGCCAGAATGCAGCGAGCTACTGATACTTTGTAAATGTGAAACTGTTCAGAAATGTGTAATTTGCCATACTCTGCAATTCCTAGGAAAGTAATCCGATACTTTCAAGGTGACTAGTTCCAGAAACTGTAGTCGATAAATCTGAATTCCATCAAGTCGTGTAATGTGGTTCCATTTTTAGGTAAATGGGGTTTGTGGTACCCCATGCAGGTTTGATGTTACCAGGATCGGTCTGACCTCCCCAGTGAAGCTGAGCTGGAGTAAGTGGTTTGAGAATGTTAAATTATGAATTACAATGAACTCCAGTGTCATCAGAATATTTCGGAAAGATTAAAATATCTAAATGATAACCATTTAAGAATCCAACATATTTTAGAATTCGATAGTTGTAACTCTAAGTCATTTTATACAGAGGTAGATTTGAGTTATTGTTAATCACCTATGGAATCCACTTTCAAAATTTTAAAATGACAGGAATCAGCTTCACATAATTGTTTTTGAAATGAATTGCCCCTGCACCCACCACTAAAATCAAGTACTAAACTCATCCATATTTAATTATTATCAAGCATATACGAATAAACACATTACACACAGACTTCAGCCCCACAACCAGGAAGTGGATAAGTGACTCACTTAAAGTGAGATCAAAAAATGAGATAGCTAAGCATTCAGACCCCTTTACTTTTTACACATTTTCTTGTATTGCAGCCTTATGCTAAAATCAGTTAAATGAATTTTCCCCTTATTAAACAACACTCATTACCACCAAAATTACACAGCAAGAGACATTTTTGCAAATTAATTGAAGGTATAAAACTGAAATATCACACTGACACAAGTATTCTGACCCTTGGCTGTGACACTTCATGAAAGGTTCATGTGCATCCCATTCTGCTGACCATCACTGAGATGTAATCAACCCCTCATTTACAGTCCACCCGTGTCGAATTCAATTGACTGGACTGACTAGGCACCAGTCTATTGATTAGAAGGTCCCACAGATGAGCAAAAACCAAACCAGGATGTCAAAGAAATTGAGGCACATATCGGGAAAGGGCAACAAAAAATGTCTGCGGCATTGAAGGTCCCCAAGAGCAAAATCCATATTACTAACCGAGAATGGTAAACCGGAAGGCATGGACCCAGGTACACAGCGATGGACGCAGGAGACATAGTGTGCAGGCACCTATAGCACACAGAAAAGAGGATTCTGCACTGCACCCCAGAGTCAAACGGAAGACACTACGGGGTCCGCAAAGGTCCACAAAGATAGTAAGGAAGACGCAAGAAAGTACGAAAGGCGCATGCGCCTACAACGCGCTTCTGAACTAAACGTCCACACTACACAGCATGGTCCGGGTAATAAGAATAAACGAACTCTCCGTATTAAACATTCAGCATCCTCACACGTCCAAACCATATAGCATATGTGAATCACATTACAGTGATGCATTATTAACAGTACAACCACAGAAAACGCTCCGTATTAACAGTAAGTGCAATTATCCATATTACTAACAGTAGACAACGGATAACTAATGGAGTCACGGTCACGGCTCCAAAAAGATCCAGCTCAACTAACGGAGCTACAAAAACGAGCCCGCATAGATAAAATCATTAAACGTGGGCGCCTACAACGCGCGTCTGAAACCTTCGAAGCAAAAGTGTCTCGGCTCCAAAACCAAACAGCTCGACTAACGGAGCTACAAACACGAGCCCGCATGGACAAATACAATGAACATAGACGCCTACAACGCGCATCTGAAACTGTGGAAGCAAAGCAGGCACGGGTTCAAAACGAAACACCACAACTGACGGAGATACACACACGAGCCCGCCTGGATAAAATCAATGAATGCAGGCGCCTACAACGCGCGTCTGAAATGCCACAAGCAAAGCAGGCACTAACAATGTACCCGAAAGTAAAATCTTTATGGACTGCATTGGATCCTACAATAGTTAATTTCCTTTTGCATCTACCGGGGTAAATATCAGGCCACCAGCTGGCAATGGCAGACCCTTCCTGAAAACAAGCAATACACAGAGCTGATAATGAGAAACGTCGCTGAAGTCATAAACGGTCACCCATTAGCTAAGTCTACAAAAGTACTTACAGGATCACATTCTAACAATACTGTTTTGATTCCTACAGTTGATGTTCCAAGTTCTTACCTGGAATTACCTTTTACGCTTAAACGACGCCAATTTCCCATTAAACCTGCATTTGCCATGACGATCAACAAATCCCAAGGACAAACCATGGACAGAGTTGGCATATACCTCTCTGAGCCTGTACTTGGACATGGACAACTTTATGTAGCCTTCTCAACAGTTCAGTGTTCATCTGACATTAATGTTAAAGTTGTAGATACTTCATACCAAGGAAAACTCATTCAAGGACAACACACCATCTTTACTACAAATGTTGTATATAAAGAAATATTCCAATATATCTTTCTAATGTGCCATGCTATGGGTTCTTTACTTCCTTTGTTCGTCATCTACACCTTTACACCCCAATATATATCATACATACATCAATGTATTTCGGGTTACCCAACACCAGGGGTTGGCGAGGGAAGCGAGCAGGGGGCGAAGCCCCCTAGTAGTTTCCATAATTCTGAAATGAAAGTAGCTGGATACAACCCTAATCCTTCCAAGAGATGGCCGCGTAGGCAAACTGAGCAATCGGGTAAGAAGGCCCTTGGTAACCAAGAACCCCAATGGTCAGTCTGGCTAAGATTCAGAAGACCATTGTGGAGATCAGAGAAACGTAGGACAGCCATCACTGCAACACTCCAATGATCTATATTTGACAGAACAGTTGGCAAGATGGAAGCTTAACCTCAGTAAAAAAACAAGTGAAAACCTGATAGGAGTTTGGAAAAAGGCACCTAAAGGAATCTCAGACAGTAAAAAAAACAAGATTCTTTGTTTGGGCACAAAAAGATTAAACTGTTTGGCCATACTTCTAAGCATCATGGCTGCAGTAAACCTGGCATGGTTCCTAACTTGCGCAATACCAGCCCAAAGGTGAAGCATGGTGTTGACAGCATCATGCATTAGGGTTTTTATTCATCAGCAGGGAATGGGAGCCAATCAGGGTTGAGGGAAAGTTAAACGAAGCACAGTTCAGTGATATCCTTAATGAAAACCTGCCCCAGAGCACTCTGGACCTGGGCTGAAGATTCACCTTCCAACAGGACAATGATTCTAAGCACAAAGCAAAGACAACACAACTCTAGGAATGTTCTTGGGTGACCCAGCAAGAGACCCAACTTGAACCTAAGTAAACACCTCTGGAGACCTGGAAATAGCTGTCCACCAACAGTCTGCAACGACCCGGACAGAGCTTAAGAGGATCCGGAGGGATGAGAGGCCAAAAATCCCAAATGCAGGTATGCGAAGGCCTGTCACGAGCCAAAAACTCTCCAAGCTAACATATTTGCTAAAGGTGTTTTAATTACATACTGAATAAAAGGATCTAAACTGTTGTGTCAATGGGAGACTTTATTTTTTTTTTAATACATTTGCATCAATTTCTAAACCGTTTTCACTTTGTCATTTTGGAGGATACACTGTTGCTTAAATACGCATTTAAATTATTTTAGTATAAGGCTTCAACATAACAAAATGTGAACAAACAAAGGGGTCTAAATAGTTTCAAAATGCACTGTATGTCTGCACACACATGCACATATAGTAAACTTCCATAAGAATTTGAAGAGTGAAGCCAAACTTGAGATTTTTAAAGCAATAGTGATCTGAAGAAAAAGGTTTAAGAGGAAGCACATGTATTACTTTTTATTCCTATGCATGAATGCTTTAACATTTGAGCACAATCCCACTTTTGCTGTTCTATCGTGTATCACTTTTGAGACAACTGGCTGCCAGGTGTTTCCTGTACAAGCCTTAAACTAAAAGGTTGTGAATATGGAAATGTTATATTTAGCCTTTGCTTTTCCCTTTGTTGTACGCAGGTCAAAAGCAAAATGAAGAAGAACTGTGCATAGAACTAACATAAAATTCATAAAGATAAAAAAATAAGTTAGCCATAAGAAAAAGACTGATATTGACATCTGTTATTAAAAAAAAAATCTTGCAACGATTGAGAGATGAGACGTGATCTTTGGAAGAGAGATTTTCTGAAGAGAGACATAGAGAGACACTTTTCAACGTTCGAAGTGCTGCACGAGATGCAGACCACACGGCACGGCAGCAGCAAGCCAGCAGCTGATCAAGCAAAGAGGAGGTAAAAAAACAACTGTATTTGTTTCCCATTGTATCACAGTTTAAGAGGGGGTTTCGGAGAAGCGACCGCATCTCCTTGGGGTGCGTACAAACCCCCTCTTCACAACACGAGCGACAGAGACGCTAAGTGGCTGGCACGTAGCACTGGCCGGGGGTGGGTTTTGGGGGGTCGGCGAGCGAATCGAGCAGGGGGTAAAGCCCCCAAGTTTATAAAAAAAGAACAAGTTGGTCTTTGCTAAAACAAAGTAAGTCAGTAATGGAAACTAGAAAAGAATATTTAAGAGCAATGTGAAGCTTAAACTATCACAGTACAAGAGTGAAGGTATTAGGGTCCTCTTCAAAAATGCACATCTACCATCACAGCCAACCAACAAAAGTAGCAATATAATTGATAAAAAAAATTTTTAGATGGGTATAACTTTAATTCTTTTATGTTTGAGCAGTTTAGCCTTCATTTGGTGAATAACTCCAGCAATAATTCATGGGTCACCACATCGAAAAAGCAGAAAGCCCAGATAAAAATTTCCTAAAAAGGCACGAAGTGTTACTGACAGATGGGACAAAGACAAACCTTTTCTAAAGAAGACAGCAACATGAAATGGTGGAGAAAGAAATGAACTGCTGATATTCCAGAGGTTCTCAGATACAGTTAGTCCATGAGGGCTCCTGTGGCTGCAGGTATTCATTCAAATCAGTTTTACAATTGGTAGGTCATTCTTAGTTTCGCTGGTACCATTATTTAGTTAAGTTGATGTCACATTACATGACTTCTATAGACAGAGGAGCAGTTGCTGATCTCGTTGCATGACTGAAAATTTCAAGGTAGGTGAGATTATAGACCTAACCAACTCCATGATGATTTTCCAGCACCGTTTCACATTTCTGAAGAATCCAACATCATGTATCAATCGAATTGAAGTATCAATCCAAGTATTGCCCCCTTTTCTGACAGCCAATATTGTGCTGCCTGACACAGCCGGGGACCTGCAAAGGCTTAAAATGAAAAGCGAGTTCAGGACATTTTTTTCTTTGTTCCTATTCTGTCATAGTACATAAAAGACACAACATCTGAGAGACGAGCCAATCTTCTATTTGTAAAGTCTAAAAACTCCACACTCCTTATTCCTCATAGCTACATTATATGCCTTGTACTTCTGGGTGGGCGCTCCTATGAACACAGCCCACCCCTATGACTTAAAGGTTTGATTTTGTCAAGCTGACTCGCATAGTGGTTAAATCAAGTCATAATACACAACTGCATTTATGGGAGCGTGCCTTGAATGCTTCTAATATGATAAGATTAAGTAAAGGAAGTCTGTGACATAAAATTTCTTTAAAAGTAAAAGTCATGTAATTTGACAGGCCCTTTTTTCTGCTCTTATCTCTGTGCTCAGAAAGGCACAGCAGTATGAGATTTATATAAAATATATAAGTCCTGATTTGTACTTTCTGCCATTGCACTGTTTTGTCATGTTGTTCTTTTTAATACTCCCAGTTTTTCCTGGGGAAAGGGTTATTGAACAATATTTTAGCAAAAATACGTGTGTTTGAAACACTGAGAGCAGGTTGACTGGATAACTGGCTGGTGGATTATGTGACACAAGTAACTTGAGATTTTTTATGGATGTTCCGATATACGAGGGGGGATCCAAAAATAACCGGAAATATTTTTAAAACGTGTTTAATTTAATTTTCTGTACAAACTACAATTAGTCACCTTCAAAGTACTCTCCATTGGCGGAAATACACTTATCTAACCTTTTGTTCCATTGTTCGAAACATTTTTTAAATTCGTCTGAAGTAATGCCGATTAATGCTCTGGTCGTTTCTTGTTTTACCTCTTCGACGTCAGCAAAACGCCTTCCTTTCAAGTCTTTTTTCATCCGAGGGAACAAAAAGAAATCACACGGAGCTAAATCCGGTGAGTAGGGTGGGTGGTTCAGGGTTGTCATACCGTTTCTTGCCAAAAAATTGGTGAATGCTGAGAGCAGTGTGAGATGGAGCGTTGTCATGATGAAAGAACCAATCGCCCGACTCCTACAAATCAGGGCGTTTCCTTCTCACACTGTTGCGCAACCTACTTTTACAAAAAAATTCACTGAACACAAGCACAACCTTCCAGACTGATGGCACTTGGCAGACTGACTTGTGAGGAGTGTAACTGGATTGCCCTAGCGGCCCAACCACGTACTACAAGTACCAACCTAACAACAACAAAATTCCGGTTATTTTTGGGTCCCCCCTCGTATTTACTGTTATTCAGCACTGATGTCTGTTGCATCAGAAATGTTATCTCCATTCTCCATAAAAATGTGAGACTAATTTTATTTTCCAGCAATACAGTGATCCCTCGCTATATCGCGCGTCGCCTTTCGCGGCTTCACTCCATCGCGGATTTTATATGTAAGCATATTTAAATATATATCGCGGATTTTTTGCTGGTTCGCGGATTTCTGAGGACAATGGGTCTTTTAATTTCTGGTACATGCTTCCTCAGTTGGTTTGCCCAGTTGATTTCATACAAGGGACGCTATTGGTAGATGGCTGAGAAGCTACCCAACTTACTTTTCTCTCTCTCTCTCTTGCGCTGACTTTCTCTGATCCTGACGTAGGGGGTGTGAGCAGGGGGGCTGTTCGCACACCTAGACTATACGGACGCTCGTCTAAAAATACTGAAAGATTATCTTCACGTTGCTACCTTCTGTGTGCAGCTGCTTCGTGAAGCGACATGCTGCACGGTGCTTCACATACTTAAAAGCTCAAAGGGCACGTATTGATTTTTCACTGTTTTGTTTTTCTCTGTCTCTCTCTCTCTCTCTCTCTCTCTGCTCCTGACGGAGGGGGTGTGAGCTGCCGCCTTCAACAGCTTTGTACCGGCAGTGCTTCGCATACTTAAAAGCCAAACAGCCCTATTGATTTGTTTGCTTTCCTCTCCGTTTCTGACAGCCTGTGCTCCTGACACGCACTCCTTTGAAGAGGAAGATATGTCTGCATTCTTTTAATTGTGAGACGGAACTGTCATCTCTGTCTTGTCATGGAGCACAGTTTAAACTTTTGAAAAAGAGACAAATGTTTGTTTGCAGTGTTTGAATAACGTTCCTGTCTCTCTACAACCTCCTGTGTTTCTGCGCAAATCTGTGACCCAAGCATGACAATATAAAAATAACCATATAAACATATGGTTTCTACTTCGCGGATTTTCTTATTTCGCGGGTGGCTCTGGAACGCAACCCCCGCGATGGAGGAGGGATTACTGTAACTACAAAACTGCAGGGAAAGTATAAGATAAAAAATGGTCATTTTTGAGTGGAGTATTAGACTAATACCAAATGGGTGGCTCACAAACCACTCTGACTTTGTCAATGGGGTTGTCAAACTACACCACTGGCAGTCAGGAGAGCCTGCTACAACTGCCTCAGACTTGAAGCCTTTGATTTAAAATTGCTGGAAAAGCAGCAGAAAAATACTAGAACAGTTGTAGAAACATGTAGTGTTACTGGCCGTATCGATGTCCTATTTGCAATAAAGCTGCAAATTAAATTTCACTTGTTGAAAAGAAGAATGAAATCAGACAGCAATCCCAAAAAAAACAGCAACAGAAAATGCCTGCAGCAAAGGATAGCAAAAATAAATAAATAGCAGTAAATGGAGTGTTTATGTGGAAAAAAGTTCATGGCTTAAGGCAATCACTGCAAGGATAAGCAATCTAAATACTGTTTTGTGCTACATAAAGAAATTTGTCTTTATGGTTATGCTTGCCTAAGCTGAGAAAATTAAACACAAAAAGAGGAATTGCTTTAAATTGTTAATTTATATATTTGCAGATATACTCTGACATAAAAAGTGTTATTCTGTACTTTTGCTTATGTGGACATCTGTGTTAATTCAAATCCAAAATGTTTTGGTATACAGGCTATAGAAAAACATCGATTTCCCTGCCTCCATAGGAACAACTATGCAGTCCAAACCATCTATCTTCTTAACCCACTCATGCAGGGGCTGAGTTGTGAAGCAGCTGGAGCCCATCCCAGCGATCACTTGGGCACAAGTCGGTAACAACCACAGGGCGCCAGTCCATCGAAGGGTAAACACACATAGCAACTCCACCTATACTTCATCTCCGTGGACTGTAGGAAAACGAAGGAGAAACACACGGACATGCAAAGAACATGCAAACTCCATGCAGGGAACACCCAAGATGCTAACTCCTGTCTCCTTATTGTGAGATAAAATGCACTACCACTGTGCTGCACTGCAATCCAATCATAAATACGGATATAGATTGACAACTGACAAACAACCCAGCAGTTACCTACTATAAAGCCATAAAATAAATTAATAAATCACCATACAGAGTGACAGTTACACAGTACTTTTCAAAGAGATCAGGTATTCTCATTATATGATTACACTTTTAAGAATATTGAACAAACAACCAAAAACAAAAACACTAATGAAAAAAATCGGGAGTGATCTCCCCTAAACTTTCTTGTATACTCAGAGCCATCTTAACAGCATCATAGGCCCCCGGACAAAGTAGTGCACTGGGGCCATTGTTTCAACAGCGTTAACAGAAACATACGAGGTGCGATCCAAAAGTTCCCGGAATGCATTTATTCTGCAGCCAGAAGGGTTTGGTTATATCAATCGCCGCTAGATAGCAGTTCAAGTTGTCCTTGAGAGCTGTTATCACACGTTATAACATCAGCGCAGTTGTTTTTCAAGTCGCAGTTCTCGTTTAAACTTTGGTTGTGTCTGTGAAGGGTTGTTCATGAAAATGAGTGATTTGAAAGAGCAAAGAGTATGTGTTAAATTCTGTTTTAAATTGGGAAAAACAGCAAAAGAAAGCCATGAAATGTTGCAACAAGCATCCTACAGGGATGTTCTGAGGCATTTGCGAAATTGAATTTGCCGAACACGTCCTCAGATGTGGGCTGACAAGTCATTTCTTTTGCATCACGACAATGCACCAGCTCACACATCTCTGATTGTGCGCAAATTTTTGGCTTCTACAAAGTTTACTGCCATTCCCCACCCTCCGTACTCCCCTGATTTAGCGCCATCTGATTTTTTTTTTTTTTAATTTCCTAAGATGAAGATGAGGCTCAAGGGACGCAGATTTGAGATGGTGGAGGAGATCCAAGCCGTAACAACTGGAGTCTTGAACACACTGACAAAAAATGACTTCCAGAGGTGCTTCGAAAGGTTGAAATCTCGCTGGGATTGGTGTATCAACTCAGCGGGTGACTATTTTGAAGGAACTGTTCACCATTAATTGTTATTTGGTGTGTATGCTTTTAAATAAATGCATTCTGGGAACTTTTGGATCGCACCTCGTATACAGGAATCAGAAACATCGTGGGACCCCTATGCTCTTGGGGACCATGGCCAGTGCCCATTGTGCTCATCGTCAAGACAGATCTGCGTGCGTATACCTAGATATGGGGCTGGATATTTGAGAAGTAAACTGCAAGACAATGATTATATTTTTAGATTATGTACATTAAAGAACCATTAACAACAAATCAAATTAAATTAATAATACACTGAACAATTACTATCAAAGTAAAGTTGAACAAATCAGGTAAAAAAAAAAAAAGTTAAAGTACAACTTCTGGTTAGCGGAAATAGCTCAAAAGTGGATAGAAATCTACATTTTGTACCTAATACTTGCATCCAAAATTTGGTTGACCTAAATGAAATCGTACTCAAGTTATCATGTTTACACTTACACACACACACACACACAGAGAGACAGACATAATTCCAAAAATGGTATTTTCGGAGTCAGGGAGGTCTAAAACGTCGAGATTCACCAAAATCTCTAAATTAAATTTTTGGATGAGTACAATATGTTCCCTACCAGAAAGTAAATTTGACTTAGGCAGATCTAAAACATTGAGATTCATCAAAATCTCGAGGTTGAATTTTTGAACGATTACAATACTAATTTGGGATCCTGAGTTGGTTCGTCATGTGGTGGGTGCAGCAATGCGCTGTATCAGCAGCTGCTCCTAACCTCTCTCCTCTCTCTCTCAATACTTCGTATACGAGAAAGTAAAAAACAGAAAAGCTCAAAGATACATCACCTGCCTAATAGCTATCAATACGCTTCATGTGGTAAAGGTTATGGTGAAGAGAAGAGGAAGCAGCATTAATGTGGTGCAGATTTTGAGGAAAGGTAAACCCTTTCTTGTATAATGGGCACATATGAAAGAAATAAGTTGCCATCAGAACCACTCCTCAGAAATGTGGATGTAGGCAATTATATCAAAGGCTGATTATGTGCCCTATTTAGGAGTTCACCATAACCTTATCTAACAAATTATGCTTTTCTTTTTTTTCTACAAGTGTACTGTTTGTTTCTATTGTAGATTTATTTATACTGACTGCTGTGCAAAAATAAATTGTTCTTGGAACAATAAAATGCTTACTCTATTATGAACATACATAACAATAAGTGCTGGTGTATACCATCCTTAAGTTCACGCCATAGACATTCAATGGAATTTAAGTCAGGACTTCACCAGAGCCACTCAAGTAGTTTTTCCCTATATGGTCGAGCTTTGACTTCGGAGTCACTGTTTTATTCAAATATAAACTGCAGTCTCAGACATTGGCAGACTCTTTATGGTTTTGCTCCAATATCACTCTATAGTACTCTCTGTTTTCACAAACCTACAAGTTCATGACAATAAAAAGCAACCCCACAACATATTGTTACACAATGGGGTGATGAGCCATGTTCCTCTTTCACCATAAATTCTGTAGTTCTTGGCATTAAGTCAAAATAACTCAGTTTTAGTCTCATCCGACCACAAAATTCAACTCCATTTTATTTTCGGGGGCAACTATCTGCGTTGTGGCGATTCAGGAAAGCAATTCACGTGATTTTTTCTTTTCTTCCAGAGAGGGTGGAGTATCAGACTTTCTCCCATCTCTGGTATGACACTCTGCAAATCTGTGTATGTTTTGACCTCTTGACCGCTTCTCTTCCTTGCCTGCTTACATTTGATAAATGACTTGCACTTTTGCAGAATCTGAGCAGTTTCCTCATCAGTGATTTAGCCATGGACCTTGGGCTTTTAATCCCTCTTTATATCTTTCACTTTACTTGAGGCTCTAAATAATTCTGTTCCTTAGTTCTTTCAGAAGATGCCCCCCCCCCCCTCCATATGCAGTGGGGAAAATAAGTCATTGATCCCCTGCTGAATTTGTAAGTTTGCTCACATTTACAAAGAAATGAACAGTCTCTAATTTTTATGGTAGTTTCATTTTAATGAAGAGAGACAGAATATCAACCAGAAATTCAGAAAAATCACATTACATAAAAGTTATAAATTGATTTGCATGTCATTGAGAGAAATAAGGATTTGATTCCCTACAACCCAGTCAGAATTCTGGCTCCTAAAGATTGGCTGTGTGTCCATGTGGCACAAAAGATAACCATCAATCAATCAATCAGTCAATCAATTACAGATACTCCTGATCTCAACTCGTTACGTTTATAAAGCACACCTGTCCACAGAATCAGTTTCTTCCATTCTAACTTCTCCACCACCAAGGGCAAAACCAAAGAAATGCCAAAGGACGTCAGGGACAAGACCTGCACAAGGCTGGAATGGGCTATAAGACCATCAGCAAGAAGCTTGGTGAGAAGGTGACAACTGTTGGAGTGATTATTCTGATAAGATGGGGCTGTACCTGTGCCTTCTTGAGCAGGGGGACCTTGTGGGTGCTGCAAGATTTCAATCCATTGCAGCGCAGCGTGTCACCAATGTTGTTCTTGGTGACTGTGGTCCCAGCTACCTTCAGATCATTAACAAGCTCCTCCCATGTAGTTTTGGGCTGATCCCTCACATTTCTCATGATCAATCTCACCCCATGAGGCAAGATCTTGGATGGAATTCCACACAGAGGGTGAGTGATGGTCATTTTATGTTTCTTCCATTTCTGAATAATCGCACCAAGAGTTGTCACCTTCTCACCATCTTGTAGCCCATTCCAGCCTTGTGCAGGTCTTGTCCCTGATGTCTTTTGACAGGCTCTTTGGTCTTACTCATAGTGGTGGAGAGGTTGGAATAGAAGAAATTGATTCTGTGGACAGGAGTGCTTTATACACATAACGAGCTGAGATCAGAGTATCTGTAATTGATCGAGTGATTGTACCCTGGGAGCCCATAATCTGTGGGAGCAAGAATTCTGTCTGGGTTGTAGGGGATCAAATCCTTATTTCACTCAATGACATGCAAATCAATGTATAACTTTAATGTATTATGTTTTTTCTGGATTTTTAGTTGATATTCTGTCTCTCTCCATTAAAATGAAACTACCATAAAAATTAAGAGACTGTTAATTTCTTTGTCAGCGAGCAAACTTACAAATTCAGCAGGGGATCAAATACTTATTTCACCCACTGTACAATCATAAAAATGCAAGTACACTACATTTGCTCTTTTTTAAAATATGTCGACATTCCAAGATTTGATCTTCGTTTAAACAGTACCTAAACATAAAAATCATTGTAATTTAACAAACATCAGACCACATTTACATTGTGTTGTTCACTGTATACTTTAAATAAATGTAAATACAAATTTTGCATGTGGAAAATAAGTCCACCCTTTCATTTATCACTGCCACAAAAACCTAAAATTAGAATCAGGTGCAAATGACCAGAACATCATTAGAGAGGATCTCGTCTGACCCCGTCTTGTTTAAAGCTTAGACATTTAGTTTGTTGTTGAAGCATGTGTTATCTTCAAAAGAGCTCTCCGAGGCCCGATGAAAGGAGGCTACTAATGCCTTGGAGTCTGGAATGACATTTAAAATGATCTTAACACAGATGGAAATCAACCATTTCACTATCCAGAAGATCATCAACAAGTTAAGATTTTAAAAACACTGCCAACTTGTGCAGGCCAGGCCACTCCAGTATGTTCAGGCTGAGAATAGAACATAAGATGCTGAATGAACTCTCTAAGAAGCTCAAAATGTCCTCACAGGACCGCCAGGTAGCTCTTGCCATTGTTGACGTCAAAGTGCACGAGTCCACCATTAGAAAGAGGCTATGCAAATAAGATCTACACGGGAGGTGTGCCAGGACAAAACCAGAATGTAAGTCAGGGCAAAATTTAAAAAGTGTCCCCATTACTTCTGGAACAATGCACTCTAGACAGACGTGGCAGAGACAGAGTTACCTGGTCACAATACAACAAGACAAGTCTGGCAGAACCAAAGCTAGCATTTCACCACAAGAACTTGATATCAACTCTAAAGCATAGTGCTGTAAATGTTCTGGTTTGGGTCTACTTGCTGCATCACAGCCTGGGCAGCTCACCATTACAGGAACCAGAGGGTTGCTTGAGAATAAGCTGAGACCACCTGTCAGAAACCTGAAGGTCAAAAAAATATGGACCTTGCAACATGACAAGGACTCTAAGGTTGGGAGCATGTGCTGATAATGCATTGCAACACCCACCACACAAAAAACCACCTGGATAGTGACCCGAGTGCAGACAGTGACATTTCAGCACCATACTGGAACAGTGTGACTTTTTTTACGGTGGCTGGAGTGGCAATCCTTCCACCAACCCCCGTGTTTTCCCTGTAAATTGGAGGGCCACATGCAGATTAACGTCATACACAGGACAAAGCAATTGCACGTACCAGTAACTCCAACAAAGAATGACCAAAGAAAAAAAAAGGCCCATTCTGGAATGACCACATCAAAGCCCACATCTGAGTCCAATCAAGATGCTGTGACACAGGCTGTGCATGCAAGACACCCCCTCAAACATCACACAGCTGGAAAAAAATCTGCATGGAGGAGTGGGGAAAACAATATGCCACTCAATGTCAGAGACTACTAGACAGCCATGGCTTCTGGTTGGCACGTCTATAACCATCATTATACAAGTCAATCAGAAGCCATGGCTGATGGCTGAAGTCCCTGCTCATCTGAGAGTAAAAGATGCTGCCTTCAGATTAGGAGATGAAGGGGCTCTCAGATCAGCATGGGCTGAACTTTCCAAGTCCATCAGGAAAGCTAAAAGTCAAGACAAAAAAACAACTTCTGTGACTCGAAAGATCCTAGATGCATGTGGCAGGTCATCTGGGCCTTAACGGATTATAAAATCTCACCACAGGCCAACAATGCTGATAGTTACTCCCTGACATACCGCCCAGCACCGTTTCAGCCGTGGAATGGCCAAATGGGACGGATGAGGTCTCCAGGACTCTAAATATATCCAAATCTTATTATGTGATATCATCTACTGTTAAATTCTGCTCTGCAATTGTATTATTTTTATTTTTATACTGTATTGAGGATTTGTTCTGTTCTGTGTATTGTATTGTATTGACCCCCTTCTTTTGACACCCACTGCACGCCCAACCTACCTGGAAAGGGGTCTCTCTTTGAACTGCCTTTCCCAAGGTTTCTTCCATTTTTCCCTATAAGGTTTTTTTTGGGAATTTTTCCTTGTCTTCTTAGAGAGTCAAGGCAGGGGGGCTGTCAAGAGGCAGGGCCTGTTAAAGCCCAATGCGGCGCTTCTTTTGTGATTTTGAGCTACACAAAAATAAACTGTCAATACAATACATGCTCAATAACTTCTATGCACGTTTTGAGGCTCAAATCAACACACATATAAGGCATATAAGTTCACGCCCTCCCCTTAGGAACAGGTGCTCCGTCTGGCCCCTGCTGATGTTAGGTGGACGCTTTCCAGAGTCAATCCATAGAAAGCTGCAGGGCCAGACAACATTCCTGGGTGCATGCTTAACAGACTGTGCTGACCAACTGGTTGATGCCCTCACAGACATCTTTAACATCTCTGTGAGGCAGGCTGTGGTTCCCACATGCTTCAAAAAGACCACTATCATTCACTTGTTAAAGAAGTTAATGGTGACGTGTCCTAATGACTAACGCCCTGTAGCACTGACTCCCATTGTGGTGAAGTGCTTTAAGCGGTTGGTCAAAAGACACACCAGCTCCTTCCTCTCCACCTCTCTGGACCCACTCCAATTTGCTTACCATTCAAATTGCTCAACTGATGATGCCATCTCCTATACCTTGCATGCTGTAGTGTCTCACCTGAACACCAGGGATACGTATGTCCAGATTCTGTTTGTTGATTTCAGCACAGCATTCAACACGATCATTACCCAGCACTTGGCGAGAAAACTCTGTCTGCTGGGCCTTGAAACTCTGTAATTGGATTCTAGACGTTTTGATAGAGAGGCCACAGTCAGTTCGCATCGGCAGCAGAACATCTATAACCATCAGGTTGAGCACAGGTGCTCCCCTAGGCTGCATGCTGAGCCCACTATTGCTCATGCTGCTCACCCACGACTGCATCGCCAAGTCTGTGTTCAACATCACTGTCAAGTTTGCTGACAATACAACCATAGTGGGCCTCATCAGCGATGATGATGACACATCCAACAGAGAGGAGGTTGAACATCTGGTGAGGTGGTGTGATGAAAATAATCTCTCTCTAATTGTCGATAAGACAGAAGAGATGCTTGTCCATTTCAAAAGAACATCGGCTGATTATTCAACACTGCTCATCAGTGGCTCTGCTGTGGAGAGAGTCAAGAGCAACAAATTTCTTGGAGTGTAAATTTCTGATGATCTCTCCTGGACAATCAACACCAACTATGTTGTCAAGAAGGCACAACACCACCTCTTTTTTCTGTGGAGAATGAAGCGAATCAGCTTGCCACAATTCATTCTTGCCACCTTTTACAATGGAACTGTGGAGAACATTCTCACAAACTGTATCACTGTGTGGTTTGGGAACAGCAAACCCCATGAGTGCAAGACTCTGCAGCATGTAGTGAGGACCGCTGAGATGATCATAGGGAACTCTCTCTCCTCAATCTAGGACATCTTTCATACATGCTGTCTGCATAGAGCCTGCGCCATTGTGAAAGACGTCTCTCACCCGTCATATGCATTGCTTGACTTCCTGCCATCCATATTACTAAACGAGAATGGTAAACCGGATATGGACGCAGGGACCTGCCCGTGGACGCAAAAGACCCCCCTCCAACGAGCATGGTAAACCAGATATGCCCATAGCACACAAAAAAAAAAAGTAGTCAGACGCAGGCGCCACACAAAGCCCATATCACACAAAAAAGAGGAATCATACCCACGCCCCAGAGTGAAACGGGACAGACTACGGAGTACACACACTAACATAAATAAGAAATGAGACACAAAGCCCCCCTCCACAGGAAAAGCCACCCTCCACTAACAGAAATAAGAAATGAGGCAATGCATAAGAAATTATGCAACGCGCCCATAGCACACAAAAAAAAGGAGTCAGACGCAGGCGCCACACAAAGCCCCAGAGTGAAACGGGACAGACTACGGAGTACACACACTAACATAAATAAGAAATGAGACACAAAGCCCCCCTCCACTAACAGAAATAAGAAATGAGACAACGCGCCCATAGCATACAAAAAAGAGGAGTCAGACGCCGGCGCCACACAAAGCCCATAGCACACAAAAAGGAGGAGTCACACACACGACTCAGAGTGAAACGGGACAGACTACGGAGTTCACACGGTGTCACCCATCAAGCCCGAGATTACAGCACCCAAACCCAGTGTAAAATGGGACAGAATACGGAGTTGAGAAAGGTTCACAAATCAAACCCGACATAATACGCCACCCCAGAGTAAAACGGGACAGACTACTGAGTCCAGAAAGGGTCACAAATCAATTGGAGTATGGAAAGCGCCAGACAGTACGCAAACACACTACACATGCATGATCCACGCACCTCTAATAACCCGCAAGCAAAAACACGATTTATTACAGAAACCCCACAAATACGGACTCCACAACATATTTGAATCACATTACAGTGATACAATCACACAACAGGAGTCAGCGCCCCACCCCAGAGTAGAACGGGACAGAATACGGAGTCGAGAAAGGTTCACAAATCAAACCCGACATGCTACGCCACCCCAAAGCAAAACGGGACAGACTATGTTGAAGTACGAAAAGCGACAGACAGTACGCAAACACACTACACATGCATAATCCACGCACCTCTAATAACCCACAAGCAAAAACACGATATACTACAGAAACCACACAAATACGGACTCCACAACATATTTGAATCACATTACATTGATACACTATTTACAGTGCAACCACACAAGACACAGGCACAACACCTGATGGGCAATAAGAATAAACGAACACTCCATATTAAAGGTTCGTCATCCTCACACGTGAAGACTATATAGCATAACTTAATCATCACATTTCAGTCATACATTTTTAACAATTCAACCACAGAAAACGCTACGTATTAACAATAAGTGCAATCCATTATCCATGTTAACAACACTAAACAAGGAAAAACTAATGTAATTGCGCTCACACCTCCAAAATAATAGACCACATACCACTGTTAATGCGACAGGCTATATTATGTCCAAAGAATATTGATGTGGATCACATAATTAACCAAGTCATTGCATTACTACCTGGAGAAAGCTGCCTCTTTCTAAGTACTGACAAAATTGATTCTGCTGACGACATTGAACATCTTAATTTCCCTTTACAATATCTGAACACTATTAACCCAGCCGGATTGCCACAACACAATCTTAACCTTAAAATCTGAACAATTGTCATGCTATTAAAAAACGTTAATACTAAACAGGGTTTATGCAACGGTTCACGTTTAGTCATCAACACCATGTCAAACAATGTTATTGAAGCAAAAATACTTACGGGATCACATACTGACAATACTGTTTTAAGTCCTAGAATTCACCTTACAAGTTCTGCCCTTGAATTGTCATTTACAATGGAAAAAGTTGGTATATACCTCTCTGAACGCGTATTTGGATATGGACAACTTTATGTAGCCTTCTCATGAGTTCGGCGTTCATCTGACATTAAACTTAAAGTTATAAATACTCCAATACCAAGAAAAAATCATTCAAGGACAACAAACCATCTTTACTACAAATATTGTATATAAAGAGATATTCCAATAAATCTTTGTAATTTGCCATACAATGCGTTCTTTACTTCCTATCCACCGTCTCAAACTGCGGAGACAAAACAGGTACGGGTTCAAACCGAACGAGCTCAACTGACGGATATACGCCTACAACGCGCGTCTCAAACCGCAGAAGCAGGGCAAGCACGGGTTCAAAACAACGCAAGCTCCTACAACGCGCGTCTGAAACTACGGCTGACCGGCGGGCACGGGTTCAAAACACCAGGGGTAGGCGAGCGAAGCCCCCTTGTTAGGTAGAAGATACTGCAGCATTACAACCAACACAGCCAGGTCCTATAACAGCTTCTTTGCCCAAGCTGATAGACTTTTGACCTCCTACATGTCACCCAGCACCTTATGCCTATTACATTCCCCCAATTATATACTGTCACTTTGCACTTTAATATGGACTAGCAAATCATGCTTGCAAAAATTTTGCAGGAATGAAAGCGTTAATGAAATGAATATGAGAGAGAAGAACATCACATGCTACAGTAAGAAAGAAGATTATTTTAATAAGTAGTGACTTGTGAATGGGCTCCATATTAGAAGAGTCACATGATTAGTATGGGATGTTATTATAATCACAACAGCATGAATATTTACAATATAAAGTGTCACATGAACAGATTAACATATGGAATAAGAAGGGAAATGCGTGGCACATGTAAGTCAGTATGTGTGAAGTGTAGCCGTCAGGTAATGTAGTATACCGATGTCTATAATAATTGTTGGAATTGTTTGTCCTTGTGACCTGGTGATAGTCATACAATTTGTTAAACAAATTGGGAATTGCCTATGCCGTAATACAAAGGGAATATCTTGTTTTGAGTTGTCAGTGTTGTAGTATTCCTGTAGTTTTTCCATCGTAATGTTTCTTGTTGTCTGGCAGTTTGCTGCTGCTCTTCAGAAAGGTTGTGTTTGTGATTCGTTTTTTCTTTCACTGTCTAGGTGCAAGTCTTGCTGCCGCTGATCTTCAGGTAATGTCGCTCTGTTGTTTGTCATACGTTGTCTTTGTTGTTCTAAGACATCTTGCCTGTGCTGGATGGTCTGGCGTGATGTAGATGTTTCTGCTTCTTTACGTTGGTGTGAGCATGTAGGCTGGTGAAACTATTTCTGTTGGTCACCGCTAGGCTGTATGTGCCTTTTCATTTTATCGGGAGGCTTACGTTGAAGTGAAGGAAAAAGGAGGTGTAAAATGGTAATGTCATTGTGTAGTTTTGATCAGTAACAATGTAAGCACTGAATAAACAGTTAAATCCTACAATCGATAATCGGTCACACTGAAGAACTGAACACTCAAAGATAAAAACCTAAGACCAAAACTCTGCCAGGTACATGGATTCCTCGCTATTGTTGTGGAGGGATAGAGTAGTTGTGGCAACCATTGTTTATATCGAGCACGGATGGACACAAGCAAAATGATATAAGGGTACAAGTTGATTACCCAGTGGCATCGCTCACTGAGCGCAAGGGAAAAAAATTAAATGTAGTCTATAAGTTATTTAACAGTAAAACATTAACATTTAAGAAGTAAAGATATATTGAGCACAACTGGAGTGGTTTGGGGGTAAACTACATTTTAAAGGCGATATAACACAACAGGTAAGTAGTACTAATAGCAGGTAAAATGTATTTGGATTATCTTTCGGTAGTAGATCCCTTGTGAAAGGCGCTACACGACCGCTGTGGTATAGAAATTACATTTTCTATGTGATCATCCAAATTTCTGCCTGACAACCTTGCCCTAAGTGCCTGTGATCTACTTCATAAAATAATTCATCACAAATGGAACTGTGAATGTTGCGGGGTTTTAGTGACCCAAACTCACCTTAAGGGACAGTAAGTAGTATTACAGGGTAATTTACAAACAGAGTCCTGCTTTGATGGCACCGATTACACTCATTCGCAAAGATTTCCACTCTCCCAGGAGCCGACGGGGCACTTGAAGTGTCACAAAAAGTGCGAGAAGAGAGGACGCTGCCCGAAACTGCGAAGCTCTCGATCCGCCGGAGCAGCCCGACATTCCACGCCTCCCAGCGTCCACTCTGTTCTCACGCATATTGTTTACAAACTCGCCGCAGTTAAAAAGTAGAAAGACGCAAAGCTGTTTTCCTCATCTCTTCTACTATCAAGTACTGCCAACTAAAAAAAAGTTAAAATGTGGCAGTTTCCGCGACAGTCACGTGGACGAATAAATAAAACTTCTCTGTCAGAACGCACCTGGAGGCGGACAGCTCAGCGCTGTAGTCCAGACAGGAGGGCTGGGAGAGGACGACACGGGGCGCACATCTTGGTCATACGTAATTTCTATATCGCGTAGTCATACGTAATTTCCGTTTCAAATGCGAAAAGAATTTTATATATATAGATCTAGCATTGTTCAAGCTTCACAGTCCTATTTCTTTTATCTTGTTATATTGTAACATTTGGTAATGTTATGTTGTAAGTTAAATGTGTATTGTTTGCCTATGCATGGGGGACTGGAAGGAATGAAATTTCATTCAGTCATATACTATGTATTGAGTTGAGTTGTAGGAAACGCCAACTTTATGGAAATGGCATATCTGTTCATATTTCATTACACTTTTGCAAAGTCAAAATTTTCTTTTTTTTTGCCTAATTACATTACCTTTATCTACAGATACCCTTTAAAGGAAAATCAAATTTTGATGTCGACATATTTTAAAAAGGAAAAACATTTTTTGGGGAGTGCTTTATTTTTAACATGACTGTTTTTTTTGCTTTGTACGTATTGACCAAGAGGGTGATCTCACACAAACAAGTGAATTCAATTCAGATGCTTAAGTGCACACGGATGAATTACAATTAAGAAAAAATTGCTTAATTTCGAATGGCAACGCTTTGCGACTCTTCTTTGCAATAAAAGCAAATGCTGAGTAAGCAAATACATTTCAAAAGTGGATTTTTCAGTTGTGTATTCTTTATTTGAATTCTGTAATGGAAGTGTTTACGGTGCATTAAAAAGTCAAGTAGTTTTGTAAGCCAAAAAAAAAAATCCAATTTAAATGTTGCAGCGTCTTTCAGGCGTAACGGAACAAGCTGTGATAACCACTTAAAAACAGTAATAATAAAATATTTCCAAAGCACCCATCATGTAATGAAGCAAGCAGCTCAAAGTGTTTAACAAATATTAAAATAAAAAATTAATATGGTCAAATGATTACTATTTTAAAATAGAATAACTTAAGGATTAAAAACAAGTAGAAATATTGATATTAATTAAGTACAGATCAAAAGTGTGTTCTAACTAAAATAGCTAAAAAGATAAACTGATGTTAACAAAAAGATAATAAATTCCAGACATCTGTGCACTGGACCAAACCCAAACAGGCATTCAAGTAAAGCAGGGGTTCTCAATGTCGGTCCTGGGGGCCCACTGTGTCTTCAGGTTTTTGTTCCAACCAAATTCCTAATCAGTGACAACATCTGATAACACTGAGCTCAATTAATTAGCAGACATTTTTTTTTCTCTTCACTTATTCTTCATTAAGAAAGCACCACAGCATGTTTTACATTTATAAGACATTTAGGAATACTTCTGCTTTTGCTATAGATTTAAATGCTTAACAACCTTTTGTTGATTTCATTCTATTTTGCCCTTTCTCTGTGCAGTTTGCTCCGTTCATTGTATCCTAATAATGACAACCAGCGGAGCAGACAGCCAGGCAAACAACAAGGCTGCAACTACTTCAGCGTTAGACCCACTAATTAGAAAATAATGAATTAATTAAACAATTAGAACACTCTGCAAAAAACAGAATGAAAATCAAGATGAAAACATTGTTAAAAAGAAAACAAAATACATTATTCCAATATAACTGCTTGGTACATTTTAATATACCAAACTTAGTTTTCTAATTTCTACATTTTTCCCAAAACAAAGAATTTGACAAATAACAGTTCACTTAATTAGCCCAGGAGTCCAATTAAAAATTGAAGCTGGTTGGAACAAAAACCTGCGGCCACAGTGGGTCCCCAGGACCGACATTGAGAACCCCTGAACTAAAGTAATAGTCCAGGCGCTGAACCATTAAGTACTTTAAATATGCATAGAACAGGGGTGTTGAACTCCAGGCCTGGAGGGACGCAGTGGCTGCAGGTTTTCATTTTATCCCTTTTCCTAATCACTGACCAGTTTTCATTGCTAATTAACTCCTTTTCCCTTCATTTTAATAGCCCTGTTTTTAAGGATTCAGTCCTCTGAATTGACTTGTTTCTTCATTAAATGAGAGCCAAACAGAAATGAGATGTGAAACAAGCCGACAGATGACCAGCTAATTGGGATTTCAAACTCAAACCAATTTTCACTCCAACCAGTCTCTTAATGAAAAGCTGATTCTTGCTGTTAATTAAACCCATTATTTAATTCCACAGTTTGTTGCTGCTCTCATTCTGCCACGGCAGACAGTTCTAAAACTGTTGATTTTCTGTTTTTTTTAAGAACATCGTCAAAATGTTTTGGTGACCTGAGACATTGACCTTACTGAGACCTTCACCTTTCGTTATTTTCAGATATTATGTGCTGGGCACAGGTGAGCTGGTCATGTGGCGGCTCGTTTTGTGTCTCATTATTGTTTGGCTGCTCATTAAGGAAAAAAAGACAACTAAGGGGCCTGAGTCAAGTTAATTAAAACTAAGGCAAAAGAAGTTAATCAGCAGCAAAAACATGTCACAAATGAAGAAGGATAGAATGAAAACTTGCAGCCACTGTGGCCCTCCAGGACCGGAGTTCGACACCTGTGGCGTAGAAGAATTTTTTAATCAACTCTAGAGGATTTGCTTCTGTTACATTTTATTTATTGTCTATACCAGGGCTTCCCAAATGCGATCCTGGGGACCCACTGTGGCTGCAGGTTTTTGTTCAACCAGACTCACAATCAGTGGTGATAATCGATAACAACTGATCTCATTTAATTAGCTGGTCTTTTTTACTCTTTTCTTATTCTGCATTCAGAAAACACAACAGTATGTTTTTTACATTTACAAGACATTTAGAAATATTTCTAATTTTCTACAACTATAAATGCTTAACTCTCTTTTGTTGTTTTCCTATTATTTTCCCCTTTTCCAGTGTAGTTTGCTCCTTTCATTTAACCCTAATACTGGCAATTAACAACCAGCACTGCAGACACCTGAGATGATGAAAGCAGCAACGACTTCAGTGTCAGACTCGATAATTAGTAAATACACCTGAAAAAGCAGAATGAAAATTAGGTGGAAAATACTGTTAACGACTCAAAAAAAAAAAAAAAAAAAAACTACATCGTCCCCATATAACTGCTTCTTACATTTTAATACAAATTTACCAAACTTAGTTTGTAATTTCTACTTGGAAATAATGACTCACTTAATTAGGCTACAAGTCCAATGAAAAACTGACGTTGGTTAGAACAAAAACCTGCAGCCACAGGGGGTCCCCAGGATCGAGTTTGGGAACCACTGCTCTCTAGTAAAGCCATATCACAACCTGACATACAATCAATCACAAAATTCACAGTCAACTTAGGTATAAGTGGTGAATGAGATTGGCAAGACATATACATTTTTTCAACTTATTCCGTTTCCTGTTCTCAATATATCATGTGACCATTCTAGAAATAAAATGAATTCAGTAATTCATTTTTAATGGTATTACAAAGGTCAATGATTGTATTATAAGTACTACATCTTTGTACTTTGCATTTCTCTTTGTAGTAAACATGGCATGCATGATACCTTAGTAAATAAAGTTCAGTTCAAGGCACCCACTTCATAGTGTGTGCATTTACTAATTAAAACAAGCTCTTTTGAGGGATTGAATTCTTTTCTTTTTGTTATACATGGTCATACGTGCATCTGAAATATATATATGATTTTTTTTTCCTTTTGTAACACCTCATAAATAATCAAAAAACTTGATTTCCGTCACACAGGCATCTAGTTGCAAAAGAAGAACTATAAGGTGATTAATACCTATCAATATCTGAAATGGTTTACTGTGTACAATTAGATGACAAAGTTGCTCTATGGCAGTGGTCTCAAACTCCGGTTCTGGTGGGACAGAGTGGCTACAGGTTTTCATTCAAACCCTTTTCTTAATTAATAACCTGTTTGTGCTTAATTAATTAACGTCTTTTGAATTCATTTTAATTGACTTGCTCTTGAAGACTCAGACCCCTTAATTGTTTCGTTTTCCTTAATTAGCAGCTAAACAATAATGTGATACAAAATGAGCCAAAACGTGACCAGTACACTGTGACCATCATACAATATCTGAAAATAAACAAAGGTGAAGGTTTCAGGAATTCTGGTCCACAAAACATTTTAACAGAGGTCTTAGAAAAGAGAAGATCAACAATTTTGGAAATGTCTGCTATTGCACAATGAGAGCAGCAACAAGCCATGGAATTACAGAATGGCTTTAATTAACAAGAATCAACAGCTAATTAAGCAACTGGTACAAGTTAAATTTTTGGAGTTTGAGGCCCTGACTTAGTTGGTCTTCTGTTGGCTCACTCACTTCACATTTCATTTATCTTTGGGTGCCATTTAAGGAAAGAAATGAAGCAATTCAGAGCAACAAATCCTAAGAAACAAGTCAATTAAAATGAAAGGAAAAGGAGTTAATTAGCAGAAAAAACTGGTCACCAATTAAGAAAAGGGTCAGAATGAAAACCTGCAGCCACTGCAGCCCCCCCAGGACTGGAGTGTGAGACCACTGCTCTACAGCACTAAAGAAAATTTTTTAAGTACTATTTTCAGCAAGTCAGAAATTGGCTAATATGCCACTTTGGAACAAATATTTAGATGTTCAATTCACCAAATACTAAAGAACAATCTCTGGAAATTTCATGGATCTAACATTAACACTTGAAAAGTTATGACTGACAGAACATTGTCATTTTTTAGCAGCACTCATTTTTACTGTAAAACACTCCCTTTAAAGCACAGGTGTCAAACTCCGGTCCTCAAGGGCCGCAGTGGCTGCATGTTTTCATTCTAACCATCTTCTTCATTAGTGAGCAGTTTTACTGCTAATTAACTTCTTTTGCTTTAGTTTTAATTAACTTGACTCAGGCCCCTTAGTTGTCTCTTTTTCCTTAATTAGTAGCCAAACAATAATGAGACAAACAAGCTACGTTATGACCAGCTCACCCGTGCCCATCACACAATATCTGAAAATAAAGAAAGGTGAAGGTCTCAGTAAGGTTGGTCTCTCAGGTCATCAAAATATTTTGATGGTGTTCTTAGAAAAAACATAAAAAATCAACAAATTTGGAAATATCTGCTGTGGCAGAATGAGAGCAGCAACAAGCCACTGAATTAAATAACGGGTTTAATTACCAGCAAGAATCAGTTTCTCATTAAGGGACTGGTTGGAGTGAAATTGGTTGGAGTTTAAAATAGCTGGTCATCTGTTGGCTCGTTTCACGTCTCATTTCTGTTTGGCTGCCATTTAATGAAGAAACTAATCAATTCAGTAGGACTGAATCCTTAAAAACAGGGTGATTGAAATGAAGGGAAAAAGAGTTAATTAGCAGTGAAAACTCGTCACTGATTAGGAAAAGGGTTAGAATGAAAACCTGCAGCCACTGCGGCCCTCCAGGCCCGGAGTTCGACACCCCTGCTTTAAAGCCTCAATTTCTCACAAACTATTGAAGACAAATGCCTAAAATTTGGCACACCAGCTTTTGAGCTGAACAACATTATTTTCATAAAGTTTGAAGTAAATCAGAGATGGCTACTTGGAATGGTTAGTTTCAAGTGAATTGGCCCCATCAGGTTATCTGTAAATCTGTAACGTGTAAAATAAAGTACACAGCAAATAGAAAAGTAGAAACAAAAAAGTCTGAATTAGCATAAGCCGTCCTAATTCAGGGTGTTTATACGAAATGTAATGGTTTACTTCATGAGGTAGAAGTACATAATAAACAAGAATAGCTGGTGTCAACATACTTGAAATATTACAATATGTGCTTCAATGTGAATGTTTAAAATCTAAATATTCTTGATTGTAACAGAAATTTGTCATTTTTAACCCTCTGATATACTGTAGGTCCCTAGGAAACGATCAAAAATAACATCATATTCATAATCAATGACTTTAAAATAATCTAAAATGATACTTCACATGCTTAAGTTTGAAATTTGTCATTTTTAACCTTCTGGGAGTGGCACTTAGAGGGCTAGGGCCACCAATGAAGAATCAAAAATATGATCATAATCGTGATCAGCAAACTTAAAACAGCATAAAATGACACTCCACGTGCCTATTCTCATATTGTCAATCCCCTTTTTTTATTTTGAAGTTTTGAGAAAAGGAGCAACTTTGACCCCCTCCTGTCAGCCGAGGTGGCATACACAACTTCAAGTCCTTCTAATCATTTTTGCTATTCGTTCGCTCTTTATAATAAGGATGTCATTTTCCTGCACAATATATGGTTTAACTGTCCATAAACGAGGGAGCCCCTAGAAGCTTGACATCTTGTATAACTATACAGCATACAAATTGTGGGGTCTTCTCAGATAGGTGAGTCATGTGGTGCCAGACAAAAAAAAAACTGAAGTGTTTTCAAAGCGTTTATAAGGAATTCTTCGGAACACAATAATAATAAAAACAGTGGATGACACCTATGGGCGAGTCCTCTGACAGACACGTCAGAGAGGGCAGGTAAAGAGTATTACTGCACACTAGAGGGTGCAGAATCCACAGTGGCCCAGCTGATCTTGTCATTTACATTCACAAGATGCGGGGTGTTGTCAATGAGATGACCGATCGGAATGAACTACACTGACAGCTGTCAAAAGGACAAAAAACAAATGCAAAGTGACCGAGGGAGAACGTTTGGAGTATTCGTTACATGGGTTAAGAACTGACAGAAAATGGATAAGTTCAAACGATCCTCTAAAAGACTACACTTTGTCACTTCCGAACGTTGTAACATTCCTCAATGCACCTAAAATATTTTGTTTCATTGTTCGTTTTTAATTACTTTCAGACTAAGTAAAATCACAACTGTCAATATCACATAACGCTCGGACCGGACTGTGTACTGATAAAACTGTGTCATAAAGTTTAAAAAAAGGTGGAGAATTTTAGTACGTGATCTACAACTCACAGCACTTTGCTACGTAAGGGTAGTCCACCCCACCGTTGTGTACCCTAACCTACAGCCTGTCGCCTTACGGTGGTCCTTCCTCTTCATGGCACTTCGCACGCCCTTCTCTCGCTCTTCGAGAATCATACATTACCGTAAAGCCCACCTCACCCCCATTCCTGGCATCCCATAATCTGTCGGCTATTCAAACAACCTAATACTTTAAACACATCCCAAAAAAACACCCACGGAATACTCTGCAGGCGCCTCCTTCCCTATCAGTCACTGTCAAGCACCCCACATTCCTGCGCTGCTCCGCCCGCCCGGCCTCCGTCGTCACCTCTTTATTTTGCTTTTGCACTCTAGGCCCCGTCACTCACTCACTCCGCGGTGTGAAGAGATTTTTCTGGTAATTACTGCATCCGCTTAACCTGGAGCCCCCAACCCTTCCTGTCCACTCAGGGTGACCAGAAGTGATGGCTCACGTTGCTTATCACTACACCTCTCCCGGTAGACAGCGGTTCCTACCTGAGCAAGACTGGTGAGCGCCGCCATCTTCCCTGACGCCGCGGGAGCGCGCTGCCGTGTAGGGGCGGAGAAAGCAAGGAGGAGAGAGAGAGAGAGAGAGAGGGAGGGAGGATAGGCGGGCACGCGCCAACAAGAAAATCGCGCGAGAATCTCCAAATAAACTGGTCTGTTCTGCGGAACAGAACACTTTGGAACGTGGGAGGTGTTACCAGTCAATAATTTCCTAAACAGCCAATAGACGTGAGGGTCGTCTTGAGACAACGAATCATTTGCGAGCTATGTTGCGCAACTCGTTTTAGGGCGTCATTCTCGTTTTTAAAAGTACTGTAGGTTCTTAACATACTTTTAAAGCTGTACTGGTATGCAGATTACACCATTAATAAAGTTCGACCTTTTGACACATATGTTTTTCCTCCATTTGGAGTCATTTTTGTTTTTTTGTTGACGCATCATAAAAGTGCTTAAACTGAAATTGGCATACTGGTTAGCGCTGCCTCCTCACGGCCCAGAAATATTGGAATCGAATGGAATTTGTACATATATTGACGGACCTGTGCGGATTATTATTATGTATTTCTCCTGTGCTTTCAGTATCATCCAGCCACTCCTGTTAAGGGGTAAGCTTCGGTATATGCCGGTGGATGAGAGTACAGAGTCCTGATAACGGACTATCTGTCGGGCAGACCGCAGTTACTGTGGCTTACAGACTGTGAGCAGCACTGGAGCACCGCAAGGAACCCTTTCTCTTCACTCTGTATTAATATAAATTTAACACCACGTCCTATCACTATCTATCTATCTATCTATCTATCTATCTATCCAACCCGCTATATTCTAACACAGAGTCACGGGGGTCTGCTGGAGCCAATCCCAGCCAGCACAGGGCGCAAGGCAGGAACAAATCCCCGGGCAGGGTGCCAGCCCACCGCAGTATCTATCTATCTATCTATCTATCTATCTATCTATCTATCTATCTATCTATCTATCTATCTATCATTGTCTTTCTTATCTATCATATCATATACTCTTTCTTTTCTATCTAATCCATTCATCCATCTTCCTAAGCTGTTTATCCAAGACAAGGTCTCAGGGTAGCTGGAGCCTGTCCCAGCAATCACTGAGCACATGGCAGGAACAGCTCCAGGACAAACACTTGTAAGAACACATTAGGGACAATTTATATTTATTTACTTCAATGACAGTGTTAGGATTTATTTAATCATACTATACTCAATAGTGATGTAAATGTACTTCTTGTAATTTATTAACAGTTAGTTACAGGGATATGTACACCTACCTTTACAGTTAACTCTATCAAGCCATACTTGTGAAATGGAATTGTCTTATTTTTCATTGCCTTGAATATTTATAAAATAGAAATGGTGCAGTATTTTAAAATGTTAACAATACAAAAGAATGGGTGTGTTTATTTATTTAGATGACTTGCATAGTGTTACTGTGCTCTGGTTTACGCTCGTGTTTAGTTGACTTTTCTATGCCACTCTTATATTTACAAGCCCTAAGCACAGCACACAATTTCAAATGTTGTGTAGTTAAAACTATAAAAAAATGTATCTGGAAAACACAAAAATGCACACATTATATATAAACATGCATGTAAATATATAAATACTATATATATACTGTATATTGGCACACACGTGCACATGGGAGGCAGCTAAAGGGCCTGAATGAAGGTAATAAAGTATCTATCTATCTATCTATCTATCTATCTATCATATAGTGCCTTTCATATCTATCTATCTATCTATCTATCTATCTATCTATCTATCTATCTATCTATCTATCTATCTATCTATCTATCTAATTCCACACCAGACCAGGGGTTGGCGGAGTGTGCTGATCCTTTCTCTCTTTCCACTGCAGACTGGTTACAGGAAATCCCACCTGGTTCTGATGACATCACTTCCGGTTCCAGCCCCAATGACGCCACTTCCTCTACTTCCCCTTAAATCCACCATCTTTGCGTCATCAAGACAGTTCTGTTTTGGACTTAAATGTACACTAACTTCAATAAATTTTCAGCCGGAAACAATGATATGAGTGGCCGCCCCAAACCTTTATGTGGCTCTTTGTCTCATCTTTGACAACATATAATCAGACATGTGAGCCCAGGGAGTGCTTTGAAGGACATACAGCATGATCTATGTAATAAAATGCAAATGTCTGTTTGTGTGTGCCCCCGGTCCCTCCAAGCAAACTGATTAGTCAGGTTGGCTTTGGTATCTCAGTGGTAGGCATAATGACACATTGTGTTAGGGGTGCAAAGTTCAATTCCTGATGGTGACAACTTTTTTTAATGGAAAAGGAGTTAAAATTGAGCTTTTCAATGACAACAAATTGAATAACATACTAAGCGACATTCGGTCACTAAATACTAATGAGGCACAACCCGAGTCACCTTCAAACACGGGAAGCATTTGCAAAAAAATGAATGGTGTTTTACCAGTGGTTAATAGGAGCCTGTCTACCCATGGTGGTAGTCAAAAGGCAGACAGGAGGTTAGCAAGGCGCCTCGAAATGACAGAGTCTGAGAAGCAGGCTTTATGGAAATGTGATTGAGAGTGGAAGTACCAGACAAGAGACACTGAGACCCCCGAGGAAAAGGTGTTGCAGAAACACTGAGGGCCATGTGGGGCAAGATATGTCATTTTTTAATTTATTTGATTGTCTGTAGCTAGTATGAATAAGCTCTGCAGAAGAGAAAATGTAATGGGACAAGCCCCAGAAATAAGCAGAAGCTGCAGATGGCTGCATAAGAGGCTTGGTAGAGCATCACCAGAGAAGACACTTAGCACCCGGTGATGTTGATGAATCTCAGACTTTGTCGTGTGACAAAGTCCTAAATATGACAACTTTAATAGACCTGCCATTGCTGTGTCCCAAACATTGTGGTGTCTTGAAATGGTGGGCCGTGTAAAAAAAGTGTTGTCATTTCTACACGGTGTGACCAAAATATCAGCAAATCCCCTTCAATGCAAGTCTGCAATGTGCACTTTAATCACGACGTCTGAATTGTTTGACTGGTAATTTTAAACTGTGCAGCTGAGGGGCAAATCGAGGAAAAATGGGTCTTTGTCCCAAACATTATGGAGGGCGCTGTATTATGGCTGCTTGCAACATCAGTAATGTCTTGGCTGTATTTTAAAATTAAAGGGTACCTTGATTAAAAAGTGCCAATTTCTATCAAATAAATGAAAATTCCTGGGTGATTTCAAACTTATTAAAGTGTGGATGCCAAGTGGGTTGGATGGGCTAGGAAGGAAACAGGAAGCAGACCCGGAAGGAAGAGATGGACAGACAGCCCCTGTAAAAGAAGAGCTATAGCTGGGGAGTTTTTATTCCTCCAGCATGCTAGATGGCAGCAGTCCCGGTGATCCACGCCCAGTGGGTAGCCAGCAGGACATGCCAGGAAATGTAGCCCAGCAGGGTGGTCACTGGGTAACACGAGAGGGCGTTGCAGGGAAACAAGCTCCCTACTGTGATAATGGACTTCCCTGTGACCTGGAAGTGCTTCGATCAGGCAATCGCCAATGTGCACTGCAAACCAAAATACTTAACTATTGTTATCTCCAAACTACAGTATTCTCTCTCAGCACATGAAGTTATTGTTATTTTCACTCATCCATTGCCCATTACACAAAGTTATAAGTGAGAAGGACCCCGCTGCGTGTCTCTCGGCCTCACACACACAAATCGGTACCGCAAGAGAACTATGATACATAGCGCAATGAGAGAAGTTGCAAAATCAACCGGAATGTTCAAGAAAATTCTAGAAAAAAAAAAAACAGATCTAAATCCATTAAGTAGTTCTCGCATTCGCTAGCTAAGCAGAGGTTAGGTACTCCCTGAGGACTGGAGCGTGAGTGAGTGAAGAGGGCCCCGCTGCGTGTCTCTCGGATGTGCACAAATAAATCAGTACCGCAAGAGAACTATGATACATAACGCAATGAGAGAATTCACAAAATCAACCGGAATGTTCAAGCAAATTATAGAAAAAAAAAAACAGATCTAAATCCATGAAGTAGTTCTCTCGTACGCTAGCTAAGGTACTCCCTGAGGCTGGCGCATGAGTGAGGAGGACCCCGCACCCAAACCTCTGCCTGCTGCGTCTCTCTCGGGTTTGCATGAATAAATCGGTTCCACAAGCGAACTCTGATTCTTAGCGCAATGAGAGAAGTCGCAAAATCAACCGGAATGTTCAAGCAAATTCTAGAAGAAAAAAAAAACCAGATTAAAATTCGTGAAGTAGTTCTCTCGTTCGCTAACTAAGTGGAGGTAAGGTACTCCCTGAGGCTGGAGCGTGAGTGAGTGAAGAGGGCCCCGCTGTGTCTCTCTTGGATTTGCACAAATAAATCGGTACCGCAAGAGAACTATGATACATAACGCAATGAGAGAATTCGCAGAATCAACCAGAATGTTCAAGCAAATTATAGAAAAACAACCACATCTAAATCCGTGAAGTAGTTCTCTCATACGCTAAGTGGAGGTTAGGTACTCCCTGAGGCTGGCGCATGAGTGAGGACGGCCCAGCACCCTCCCCACTGCTGTCACCATCCTGTTCCACTGACAGACTGAGGAGATCGTTCCTCCCCCACACTATGCGACTCTTCAATTCCACCCTGGGGGGGTAAACGTTAACATTATACAAAGTTATTGTCTGTTATACCTGCCTCGCACTCTCCACCTTGCACTTTTTAACTTGCACTGTGTTTTTATCACTCTTTAATTAATATTGTTTTTATCAGTATGATGCTACTGGAGTATGTGAATTTCCACTTGGGAATTAATAAAGTGTCTATCTATCTATCTATCTATCTATCTATCTATCTATCTATCTATCTATCTATCTATCTATCTATCTATCTATCTACAATAATTTGTAGTTGATTTGTTCTTCAATAGGCATAGGGGAGAAGCTGTTTGTGTGACGCCCTGTTCTTTTTTTTTTCCTTTTGTTTCTGGAAAGGTATGCTACTTATTTTTTTTCGTTAAGAATATATAAGATTATAAAGTTAGAATATCCTCCCTGCGTGGAGTTTGCATGTTCTCCCTGTGTCTGCGTGGGTTTCCTCCGGGCACTCCGGTTTCCTCCCACAGTCCAAAGACATGCAGGTTAGGTGGATTGGCGATTCTAAATTGGCTTAGTGTGTGGGTGTGTTTTTGTGTGTCCTGTGGTGGGTTGGCACCCTGCCCGGGATTGGTTCCTGCCTTGTGCCCTGTGTTGGCTGGGATTGGCTCCAGCAGACCCCCGTGACCCTGTGTTCAGATTCAGCGGGTTGGAAAATGGATGGATGGAAGTTAGAATATTTTTTACTAGGGGGCTCCGCCCCCTGCCCGCTTTGCTCGCCAACCCCTGGTGTTGGGAAATGACAAAGAGCGTGATGTATGAATGAGATGTAGAATAGTGTGAAGGTGTAGATGATGCATATAGAAAGCAAACAATAAAGTGTGTGGCACAGTGTAAAGGTTTATTGGAAAATTTCTTTGTAAACGCCGTTTAAGTGTAAAAGGTAATTCCAGCTCAGAACTTGTAAGGTCAATGAAGATGGTTATTGTCGTGATCAGAGTCAAGTTTGTCAGAGCTTAGAAAGAGTTGTGTCTCTCCAGGAAGTAATGGAATGACTTGGGTATTAATGTTTTCCACATTAATATTTTTTGGACATAATATAGTGCGTTGTGTTAAAAGGGGCATTTGGTCTAATGAGATTGCTGTTCCAAATCTGTCTGTAACTAAGTCGTCGCAGATAAAGGCTTGAGGAATTGTAATAATATCTGGGTGAAGTCTATCTGTATTGGTGAGTGTGCCATCTCCCAGTTGTAATAACCAATTGTTATGATCTGGATGTGGACATCGCATGTTTTGTACTAACTGTATCTTTTGAAAGCAATGCCAATTGTCTGCGTATTTTAAGGTGGGCTGAACAATAGCTGAGCGCATGGCATGTGGAACAATAGCTAAGCACTGTCTAAAATCTCCTACTAATAAAAGTACTTTTCATCGAAAGGGAATATTATTATTCATCAATGTTTGTAGAAGTTTATGAATGGTGTTGAGTAAGTGACTGGATGCCATCGTACATTCATCAATAATTAACAGTTTTGCAAGACGGATGTCACGTGCATTGCTACTGTTCATGTTCATAGTGGATAGCGATTTGTACGATCTAATGCAGTTCATAAAGTTTTTACTTTCAGGTACATCGTTAGTTAGAAGCTTCTGTAGATATTCAGGATATGAATGTAAAGGAGGCAGTCAAATTTGAGCCTTTTGACAACAACGTGTAAATTCATTACTTGTATTGTCAGTTGTTTCTTCAGGGAAGTTAAGTGAATGACAATGATTGCAAATGACATTCATTAATCCCAATGAATTTTCCTGAATAGTGGACTCATTATTGAACGTGTTGTCAGCTAACTGGCGTAAACGTTTAGCAGGTGTCTGTCGTTGATGTCCGTGACCTGTATGTTTTGCTTGTGCCGTTTGAGAGGCGCGTCGTTGTACAGTGGTGTGAAAAACTATTTGCCCCCTTCCTGATTTCTTATACTTTTGCATGTTTGTCACACAAAATGTTTCTGATCATCAAACACATTTAACCATTAGTCAAATATAACACAAGTAAACACAAAATGCAGTTTGTAAATGGTGGTTTTTATTATTTAGGGAGAAAAAAAAAATCCAAACCTACATGGCCCTTTGTGAAAAAGTAATTGCCCCCTGAACCTAATAACTGGTTGGGCCACCCTTAGCAGCAATAACTGCAATCAAGCGTTTGCGATAACTTGCAATGAGTCTTTTACAGCGCTCTGGAGGAATTTTTGCCCACTCATCTTTGCAAAATTGTTGTAATTCAGCTTTATTTGAGGGTTTTCTAGCATGAACCGCCTTTTTAAGGTCATGCCATAGCATCTCAATTGGATTCAGGTCAGGACTTTGACTAGGCCACTCCAAAGTCTTCATTTTGTTTTTCTTCAGCCATTCAGAGGTGGATTTGCTGGTGTGTTTTGGGTCATTGTCCTGTTGCAGCACCCAAGATCGCTTCAGCTTGAGTTGACGAACAGATGGCCGGACATTCTCCTTCAGGATTTTTTGGTAGACAGTAGAATTCATGGTTCCATCTATCACAGCAAGCCTTCCAGGTCCTGAAGCAGCAAAACAACCCCAGACCATCACACTACCACCACCATATTTTACTGTTGCTATGATGTTCTTTTTCTGAAATGCTGTGTTCCTTTTACGCCAGATGTAACGGGACATTTGCCTTCCAAAAAGTTCAACTTTTGACTCATCAGTCCACAAGGTATTTTCCCAAAAGTCTTGGCAATCATTGAGATGTTTCTTAGCAAAATTGAGACGAGCCCTAATGTTCTTTTTGCTTAACAGTGGTTTGCGTCTTGGAAATCTGCCATGCAGGCCGTTTTTGCCCAGTCTCTTTCTTATGGTGGAGTCGTGAACACTGACCTTAATTGAGGCAAGTGAGGCCTGCAGTTCTTTAGACGTTGTCCTGGGGTCTTTTGTGACCTCTCGGATGAGTCGTCTCTGCGCTCTTGGGGTAATTTTGGTCGGCCGGCCACTCCTGGGAAGGTTCACCACTGTTCCATGTTTTTGCCATTTGTGGATAATGGCTCTCGCTGTGGTTCGCTGGAGTCCCAAACCTTTAGAAATGGCTTTATAACCTTTACCAGACTGATAGATCTCAATTACTTCTGTTCTCATTTGTTCCTGAATTTCTTTGGATCTTGGCATGATGTCTAGCTTTTGAGGTGCTTTTGGTCTACTTCTCTGTGTCAGGCAGCTCCTATTTAAGTGATTTCTTGATTGAAACAGGTGTGGCAGTAATCAGGCCTGGGGGTGGCTACGGAAATTGAACTCAGGTGTGATACACCACAGTTAGGTTATTTTTTAACAAGGGGGCAATTACTTTTTCACACAGGGCCATGTAGGTTTGGATTTTTTTTCTCCCTAAATAATAAAAACCACCATTTACAAACTGCATTTTGTGTTTACTTGTGTTATATTTGACTAATGGTTAAATGTGTTTGATGATCAGAAACATTTTGTGTGACAAACATGCAAAAGAATAAGAAATCAGGAAGGGGGCAAATAGTTTTTCACACCACTGTATGTCCAGTATTTGGGACGTGTTGTTTTGGAGCTGTAATCGATTTGCCTGTGCTGTGTGAGAAGCCCGTTGTAGTTTACGGCGTGCATTGTTTGTATTGAGCCTTGCCCGTTTTTGTATGTAGGTCAGTTGAGCTTTCTCTTTTTGGAGCCTTGCCTGCTTGTTTTCCGGCATTCCAGATGCGCAGTGTAGACGTCTGCGTTTATTTATTTTGTCCCTTCGCTGTCGTTTCTGTATGTCTGAGACGGGAGGTGTTTCGTTTTGAACCCGTGCCTGTTTCGATGCAGCACTGTGAGACGCGCGCTGCATGCGTCTACGTTCATGTTGTACCCGTGATCGTGAATTCATGACTTGTTTGTTCTTCAGCGTGAGAAATATGGATAAGTAATAAGGAGGATCGCACTCACTGTTAATATGGAGCCTTTTCTGCGGTTGAACGGTTAATAGTGCCTCATTGTAATGAGATCTACCTATGCTGCATATTGTGAACGTGTTGAGATGACGTATGTTTAATAGGGACGGTTCATTTAGAAATGGGGCTTTGTGTGTCATTTGTTATTTATGTTAGTGTGGTCGTGGGTCTGAATCGTCGTTTTTGTGTACATTCGTGTGCTATGTCTGTAGTCTGTCCCGTTTTGTGTCCAATGGGTTTTGTGTGGTGCTCGCGGCTTCTTTTTTTTTGTGTGGTAGGGGCTTGTTGAATCCTCCTCTTTGTGTGTGTCCCGTTTCGTGTGCAATGGGTTTCGTGCACAGCGCCGGCGTCTGACTCCTTTTTTCTGTGCGCGGTGCCTCATTTCTTATTTTAGGTTGCATTCCATCCGGTTCCTGTTGCTTGCACCGGATTTGTGGGGCGCCTGCGCAGTACGTCTTTTGCGTCCACGGCCCATTGCCGGATGTCCCTGCGTCCATCCGGTTTATCATTCTCGGTTAGTAATGTGGATTGTGTATAGCTATGTAAATTGTAAATAGTTTTCTCTGGAAAATCTGAATAATATTTTTTAAATAGTTGTATATGTAACTAGCAGTCCTCTGTGGCTCTGCCCACATAGTAGTGAAACAGGACAAACTTTAAATAACAATTTAAAAAAAATGTCTGGCCAAGCGGAAGGTAGGTGGGCTTCAATGTCAAACATTGGCACTGTATATCTGATCGTGTTCGGCTCTGACGAGTATCGCTAGATAAGTGAAGGCAAGGTGTCGAGAGGTACATCAACTTGAACGGAGGCTGGCATGTGAAAGAGGAGGGCCTTGTCCAGCTCCCCACTCCTGACGTCACGCTTCACAGGCCCCTCGGCCCACAGCCTGTCTCAGATTAGCATGAGTATGTCGTTCCTGCAAGTGAACTATGATACATAGCGCAATGAGAGAAGTCGCAAAATCAACCGGAATGTTCAAGCAAATTATAGAAAAAAATTCGATCTAAATCCATGAGGTAGCAGACAGACAGACCGTTGGATTATATAGAGAGAGATGTGTTAATTGTGGTATTAAAGAAGCCCAAGCACGATGGATGCTGTTGGGGGCATGGGGGAGAAGCTCTTTGTGTGACGCCCTGTTCTTTTTTTTTCCTTTTGTTTCTGGAAAGAGAAATAAAAAACCTGTTTTGCGCCTCATGCCTCTGACTTGATTGTCCTTGATACGATGCGTAGAAAGCCAAATTCCAGTCAGCTACATAAAATCTTTCTTCTTAACTCCAGCAACCAGAAAGAAACACACATTTGACATGAGGTTCAAATCACCTCTCCCTCTAATCTGACGGCTCTCCTAGACTGGGTCTCAAAAACACTAATAAGGGCAAGAGACCCAATTTTGCCATTTTTTGTGTCTTTCTGACCCACAATCGCTTAAAGCATCAAGGGGATCCAACACCTTTGGAGTATCCCAACCCATCATTGTCCTACCCCCTTGGAGAATCACAGACAATCGACATCTTTTGGGGGGGGGGGGGGGGGTTTAGGAGGTGGTCTATTCAGCCTGCCCGCAGCAACCTGTCACAAGGCATTCTGCAAACCGTTTGTACCCTTTTCTCATTCAGAAATAGAAAACGACTCGGAGTGACCCAAGTTCAGAAATCACGTGACGCATAGTTTAAGAAACTCTGCTCTAAGGTATTCAGTGGGTTCATTTAATTTCAAAATTTAAGGTTTTAATTCTGATTTGTGCAGTTTTGTCACCGTCATTTTGTTGGCTTTATTGTTGATTCCTGTTGATAGAACGTTCCCTGAGTGGGCGTGTCTTCAAAGGTCACAGCCTGTCAATCACAATACAATGCGATAAAAGTTCATCCATTCAACTACACAAATTCTAAAACTGTTCAAACGTTTATTCTCATCCTTATGATAGTAATATACACTCACCAGCCACTTTATTAGGTTCAACTGCTTGTTAACGCAAATATCTAATCAGCCAATCACATGGCAGCAACTCAATGCATTTTGCCCTGTAGACCTCATCAAGACCACCTGCTGAAGTTCAAACTGAGCATCAAAATGAGGAAGGGGACTGAAGTGACTTTGAACATGGCATGTGTGTTGGTGCCATACGGGCTGGTCTGAGTATTTCAGAAACTGCTGATCTACTGGGATTTTCACGCACAGCAATCTCTAGGGTTTACAGAGAACGGTCTGAATAAGGGAAGCGACAGTTCTCTGGGACTGGTTGATGCCAGAGGTTAAAGGAGAGTGGCCAGAAAGGTTAGAGCGGATAGAAAGACAACAGTAACTCAAATAAGCACTCATTACAACCAAGGAGTGCAGAACATCTCTGAACATACAACACGTCAAACCTTGAAGCAGGTGGGCTACATCAGCAGGAGACCACACCGGGTGACACTCCTGCCAGCTAAGAACAGGCAACTGAGGCTACAACTCACTTGGGCGCACGATGAGTCTCTATTTCTGCTGCGACATTCAGATGGTAGGGTCAGAATTTGACATCAACAACATGAAAGCAGGGATCCATCCTGCGTTGTATCAATGGTCCAGGCCGGTGGTGTGGGGGATATTTTCTTGGCACACTTTGGGTCCCTTAGTACCAACTGGGCATCGTTTAAATGCCACAGCTTACCTGAGTATTGTTGCTGACCATGTCCATCCCTTTATGACCTCAGAGTACTCATCTTCTGACGGCCACTTCCAACAGGATAACACGCCACAAAGCTCCGATCATCTCAAACTGGTTTCTTAAACATGACAAGGAGCTCTGTGGGCTCAAATGGCCTCCACAGTCCCCAGATCTCAATCCAGTAGAACACCTTTGGAATGTGGTGGAACGGGAGATTCACATCATGGATGTGCAATCCACAAATCTGCAGCAACTGCATGATGCTGTCATGTCAATATGGACCAAAGTCCCAGAGGAACGTTTCCAGCACCTTGTTGAATTTATGCCATGAAGAATTACGGCAGTTCTGAAGGCAAAAGGGGATCCAATCAGGGAGTAGCAAGATGTACCTAATAAAGTGGCCAGTGAGTGCACAGTGCAGTATTGTCTAAATTATGCTTCAGAGGATGTGGCAGCTCAACTTGTTCACACACTGCTTTTGTACAGGCAGAGCACTTGTAAGTAATCGACAAAAATTGGGACATCTGCAGGAATTGTCTGCCAAATATCAAAGGCTTCACATACATTGCTGCAGAAAAGATCCAATTTGTTTAACCCATTATTTGTTCCCTGAAAAAGAAAAGTTTGTGTAACTATGAAAATTAGACTATTGTTCAGTTTTTTGAATTCTAACATTTTTTTTAATCCCTGGCAGTTCACCACTTACCTTTGTATTATTTCAGGTTATTCACTGGACTGGAACTGCCTAAATTCTAATATAAATTTGAAAAACTGGGGTGTTTCTCAGAAGCGTATGCATGTTGTCACACATGCAAATCAGAGGATCGCCTTCCAGGCTCATCTGAGCTAAGCAATACCCCACCAGGATGAGAGGGGGCGCTGTAGACAATGGTCTGTTCTCTTTTTGTTTCCCTCACTGTCCCGAAAAGACGCCCAATGAAAGCAATTAAGACAGAGAAGCCCAAAAGCAGATGTTCCTGAAAGGTGGCGTCACTTTTTGGACCAGATCAACGACCAATACGGAGACCGTCCATAAAAAGCCTTACCATTGAAAGGGTGCCATTCCCAGATTGTGTTTTCAAGGCCTTCCAGTGTGGATTTCTTTGGCTTAAATCTAGTTTTGTTCTATAAATTAAAACAGGATGGCTTTTCTTCATGACTGTTGTCAAATTTGTCTCGGATTTTAAAATGCGTATAGAGATGTGATGGGATGAAAATCAATAAAGTGTAGTGTTGCCAATATTTTTCTTCACAATACAGCAGCAATACACTGAGAACAAATACAGGCAGTCCCCAGGTTATGTACGAGATAGGGACTGTGGTTTTGTACTTAAGTTGAATTTGTATGTAAGTCGGAACAGGTACATTATTTTAATAAATGCTATTTTTGACCGACTGTAACCAAGTGCTCTGCCAATGAATGATGGAGTTTCACCTCTCTCAGACCTTTTTATTATTTCTACTTTATTTTCCATGGTGATGGTTTTTCTCTTCTTTACTGTATCACCAGCACTTGCATCAGATTTGTGTTTCAGAGACATTGTTGAAGGGTAAAGACAAAAGGTTAAGATGAGCTCTTCTGCACAGCACTGTACACGTTATCACAGCAGGATGGCACCAGTCATCAACATGTCTGATGTACTGACAAGAGACAGCTTCCTGCTACGTGCATAACAGTACAAGCAGGCTTGCTATTGAGAATGAATGGGGGCGGCAAGGGGGGGTTCATCACCAGCCCACCTCAGTCACCTCCACTACAGTATGCTGTAGAATGAACACAGTGCGGCCAAAGGCGAGTAGTGAATCACCCAACCCCAGTTCAACAGGTAGCCATCCGACGCACACTACAATGCTACCCCCGCCGCCCCATTCAGCCACAACTGGATCACCGCTTGCAGCATTCCCAGCTGTGTGTGCTGGACGGGCAGTGAAACGCCCCCCTCCGCTCCGTCCAGCCTGCGTCCAGTCAGGAGCAGTAGCTGCAGCGGTGTAATGGGTGGGCAGCGAACCTTCGTCCTGTACACGAGCGATAGCTGTGGCCCCAGTGACTATGGAACACAGGTCACCGCTTGCCGCTGGGAGCCGCCCGACGGACACTTCACTGTGCGAGCAGCGAAATCGCCACTCTCCAGCCACCGCTTGCAGCATCCCCAGGCTGAAGCGGCAGTTACTGAGGCGCATGCGTCGCAGCTGCATCCTCGTTCGTAAGTCGTAGGTCAGATGTCCGTAACCTGGGGACTACCTGTACTAAGATTTTTCTTTCTCGCATTTTAGCGCCATCTAGGGGAATTTGAAAGTAAGACAGTTTATCAGAACTAGAGTAACAGAATGCACTATCCTAAATTCCAATTGATTGCATGCTACAGTGCATCCAGAAAGTATTCACAGCGCATCACTTTTTCCACATTTTGTTATGTTACAGCCTTATTCCAAAATGGATTAAATTCATTTTTTCCTCAGAATTCTACACACAACACCCCATAATGACAACGTGAAAAAAGTTTACTTGAGGTTTTTGGAAATTTATTAAAAATAAAAAAATTGAGAAAGCACATGTACATAAGTATTCACAGCCTTTGCCATGAAGCTCGAAATTGAGCTCAGGTGCATCCTGTTTCCCCTGATCATCCTTGAGATGTTTCTGCAGTAAATTCAGTTGATTGGACATGATTTGGAAAGGCACACACCTGTCTATATAAGGTCCCACAGTTGACGGTTCATGTCAGAGCACAAACCAAGCATGAAGTCAAAGGAATTGTCTGTAGACCTCCGAGACAGGATTGTCTTGAGGCACAAATCTGGGGAAGGTTACAGAAAAATTTCTGCTGCTTTGAAGGTCCCATTGAGCACAGTGGCCTCCATCGTCCGTAAGTGGAAGAAGTTCGAAACCACCAGGACTCTTCCTAGAGCTGGAAGGCCATCTAAACTGAGCGATCGGGGGAGAAGGGCCTTAGTCAGGGAGGTGAACAAGAACCCGATGGTCACTCTGTCAGAGCTCCAGAGGTCCCCTGTGGAGAGAGGAGAACCTTCCAGAAGGTCAACCATCTCTGCAGCAATCCACCAATCAGGCCTGTATGGTAGAGTGGCCAGACGGAAGCCACTCCTTAGTAAAAGGCACATGGCAGCCCGCCTGGAGTTTGCCAAAAGGCACCTGAAGGACTCTCAGACCATGAGAAAGAAAATTCTCTGGTCTGATGAGACAAAGATTGAACTCTTTGGTGTGAATGCCAGGCGTCACGTTTGGAGGAAACCAGGCACCGCTCATCACCAGGCCAATACCATCCCTACAGTGAAGCATGGTGGTGGCAGGAACTGGGAGACTAGTCAGGATAAAGGGAAAGATGACTGCAGCAGTGTACAGAGACATCCTGGATGAAAACCTGCTCCAGAGCGCTCTTGACCTCAGACTGGGGCGACGGTTCATCTTTCAGCAGGACAACGACCCTAAGCACACAGCCAAGATATCAAAGGAGTGGCTTCAGGACAACTCTGTGAATGTCCTTGAGTGGCCCAGCCAGAGCCCAGACATGAATCTGATTGAACATCTCTGGAGAGATCTTAAAATGGTTGTGCACCGACGCTTCCCATCCAACCTGACGGAGATAACAAAATGTGGAAAAAGTGATGAGCTGTGAATACTTTCTGGATGCACTGTACATTGCTAATGCTGGCAAAGCTCCTGACATCAGAATCATCCTTCTGCTTTCCAGTGAAACAGATCCATTCATCCATCCTATTTCTGATGCTTATCTGGTCCAGGTTGAAGATGTAACAATCTAAACAAATATACTTAAACGTCCCCTTTCACTGCCACCTCCTCCCAACTCCTCCAGGGGGATACCAAGAAATTCCCAGGCCAACTGAGAGGTATCATTTCTCCTGCATGCCCTGGGTTTGCCCGGAGGTCTCCTCTTCATTGGACACCTAATCAGATGCCCCGAATCACCTCCACTGTCTCCATTCAAATGTGGAGGGGCAGCAGCTCTACTCACCCAATCTCTGACACCCTGAGCAAGAAGCTTAAGGGGGTCCCCTCCATTCTTTTTCCTATTCCTCCCGCTGTCACTCACTCCCTGAGCTGTTAAGAGGTGCCATCGTTACACAACTTTCAGGAGGCCAAACCTACAGAAGCTGTTGATGGAAACAACAGAAAATGAAAAAATAGCAGAAACATCATACAAGTAAATGGATGAAATGGCCAAACACCCCACCAAAAGTGAAAAAAAAATCAGGATACCACACTGGAAAAATTCTGAATGCTATATATATATATTTTTTTTTTTGCTTTTTTCACTCAGCAACAGCACCAGATAGCTTTTCTTTACTGGGGGCGTCACAGGGGTCCAGAGAAACGTATATACAGACATTTGCAGTGACGGTGTCTTTTTTAATTATTATAACTATTTCCCATAGATAAAGTGTACTTTTATTCCCTGCTCTGCTGCCCCCCGCCACCACCACATCAATTAAACACAATCCTGTGAGTGTCCCTCCCATCATTCCTTGAATCTATACAGCTAGCCAGCTTTATTGCACACTCAGCCATATTTTTTTTAGTTAACGTTGCATTCATTCAAGCATTTTTTTTTTTTGTCTTTTTGTTTGTTTTCTTCTCTTCTTCATTTCTATTATTTTGTTTTCAGCAAAGCTTCAGCATGTCAAACCCGGCCAGTGCCCCACCTAACCCCCAAAAATTTGTGGATCTCTTTCTCTCTCGCTGGGGATGTGCAGATTAAAAATAACTTAAAAAAAGGACAGGAGGAGACGACTGCAACGCTCCTATTGTAAAATGGTCCATCTGTGCGTGTGGGTGAGAAAACACAGTGGTCCAGTGTGTCGTTACAGGCAAGCTTTTCTTTTTTTTCTCCCCTCCGGGTTGAGACAGGCTTGGGGGGGTGAGGGAGGTGAGGGATAGGGTGGGGGTGTCAACACATGACGGCTGAATCTGCGTGTCCTCCTCCTCTTCCTCGTTACCCGTTGACGTTCCATGTTCGCTCGTAATTCTCTCTCTCTCTCGAACACCCTCTCGTCACTTCTTTGCCCTTCTGGATTTTTTTGTTTTTGTTTTTTACTCATCATCAAAGTTTTGCTGCAGGAGGAAGTTGGCCGCCAGGTTCTCGTTTTTCTCACAGGCAAAGTATGCTTGGATGACCAAGCCTTCTGGGAAGCCCAATGCTTTCAACTGCAATAGAAAGTACATTGAGTACACAGAAAAAAGCAGATAGTCAGTTGCTGGGTATGTGCAGAAAGATGATGGGATATATTTTAGAAACAGGATCAGGCCATTCGGCTTTTTTGAAACTTGTCTGTTTATTTATTATTTTTTTGTTTACTTACCCTCTCGATGGCTTCCTTCTCTTGAGGGGTGACCTGGATGTAATTGGTCTGCTGCGTCCCCTGACCTTCAGCCCCCTCTGCAGGTTCTCCGTAAGGTTCATTCAACATTTGTACAAACCTCTCTTGATGCTGTGTGATTTGCTGTGAAATGAGCAACACAGGCGCACTTACAGAACATGGACCCAAAATAAACATAAATCACTAAATAAACATATCAGTTATGGCACACATTTCCATTCAATCAAGTAAGTGCTGGTTCAACATATACAGATGGCTTTACGAATACTGTACATCTACTCAAATTTTGTGTTCTTTATTGATCAAAGCTGACTTACGGATGTTAGCGTAAGCCAACTTAACCCTTAAACCACCAGAACAGGCTATATAACAGATTCCCAATGCAATTTGCCAGCACGCCGGAGCCGAGTATATTCGGTAAAGCAGGCGTGTCAAACTCACTACCATTGGTGGGCCGCTTCGACTGCCATACGTGAGTCAGCGGGCCGCACTGTAACAAATACTATTATACTATTATACAAAGTTATTGTAGCTTTCTTTCCAATACTGAAAAAGGAAAGAGGCAGGAGGTACTCTGCTTATACAAGGATCTGGGCATAGGATGCCATCCGAAGAGTGGGTACACTGGCATCCTGGCAAGACTAGATGGAGGAACATTACAAGGCCAGGACGCCAGCTTGAAGGAAAGATAGAGGAGCTGAACTGTTCAAGCTACAAGCTCCGCCGAACTGATAGGTAGCAGCAGCCCTGAAATCGGGTATACCCATGGACACCCACAGGGCATGCTAGGAGTTGTAGTACCATAGAGCAGCCCTGCTGGGGTCCCTGGGTACCACAAGGTGATGCTGTTAGGATCTGTGCTCCACGGTTTTTGGGAGTTCCGGTTGACCCAGAAGTACTTCCATCGGGCCATGCCCTGGCACCAGAAGTGCTTCTGGGTCCAAGATAAAAGAAACCACCCTGCCACATCCAGGTGAATTGGAGTTGGGACGAAGAAGGAGGAAAAGGAGAAATAGAAGAGGAATTGTGTGAATTGGAAGAGGCATTGTAAATGTATGGTTGTTAGTAAATCACTTATTTGAACCCGGGACTTGTGTTTGAGTGGTGGTGTCTGAGGTTTGGGGTATTGCAACACCCCCTACTGGTCACGCTAGGAAAATACTTCTATCAATTTTATATAACCTAGCTAACTAACAAATGGCTTTTACAATCAGCTTATTAGTTTATAATATTGTTGTATCAATATGTTATGTGTCAGCCAGGGCACTTCCCTAGAGTGGGGTTTAAATTCTTGTTTAATGCCTGTTTGTTCAATTTTGATTCTTTTGCTTCTGTTAATATGATTATTAACTTAGTTTCTGTCTATCTGTATCTTTTAATAAGTTCCATGTGTTTAGTGGGTCGTTCCTTAAGAGGCAGGACCACCTGCCCATCACCACCAGGAACTGCACACAGCCCCATAATGCACATCACACATTTATGCCAGAGGGTCCCTTCCAGGCACCACAAAAAACTTTAAAACTATTCCAGTGTGGTGTTGAGGTGTCACCCTCTGCACTCGGGTCCCAGTCCAGGTGGTTCGTCATGTGGTGGGTGCGGTAACATGCTATCAACTCATGCTCTCAACCTCCTCCTCCTCCTCAGTATACAGCCACCATAGGCAGCTGCTGAGCTTCACTGTTGCATGTCAGTTATCTACTATAGTGCTGCCATCTTGTGGAATAGCCATGGAATGTATTTATTTATTTTCTTTAAGATGCAATTGCTTGCAGAGCATAATGGTATAAATAGACAGTCTGCAGTTTGATGCAAAAAAGTATAAAGCTGCTGATGTTTTGAAACAACTAGATTTATTGCAAGATTAATATTTTGGTGATGACAGTGATCAAGATATTGACAATCAGTTCGATGATGTGGAACCTGTAGGCTCTGGCACTGATGCAAACAGCTGCCCCGAGTTGTTTCTTCATCACAAGGTGTCCAACTTTTCACAACTGTCAGGACAGCACTACATGGACATCCTGCCATTCAGTGAGTGAAAACAGTCACCAACTACCAAATGTGTTGTGTGCAACAAGCTTGGACAGTGTAAAAAAATGTGTTATATTTACGGCACACATTCTTCTAAGCCTGCGTGGTGCCATCCTTCAAGGGCTCTCATTCAGCTGAAGACTTTTAGTTGTGTTGCTGGTTACAATAAAGTAATTAACAGTTTGTTTTCATTTTTGGCTGTTGCAGTTGATAATAAAACCATTGCTTTCTTGACATTTTTTTGTAGATTTTGATAGAGTTCACTATTTAACAGAGGGCAGTGCCTTTAACAAGTTTCCAACCATGACACTGTGTTGCAGAATTTATTTTAAACTAACAACTGGGGTGCACTCTACCGATTCCTTTCATACCTTTGAACCCAGGACTTTGGAGCAGTAGGTGGCCATATACTGTGCCACCTGAAAAGACGCACTGAAATAATAAAAGGTGAATTGTATTCATAAGAAGTTCTTCCTTTTCCTTAGGAGGATACTGTGTTAAATCAGGCTGTGAAAAGTGTTATGTAATATAATTATAATTTCTGACATGTTTTTCATTAAACTAGATCTTACACATGGAAAGCATTTAGAAATAAATAGTATTTGCAATGTCTCATTGATTTATAAAGCCACCGTAGCAATAAACAAGGACGGGAAGACTGGTTAAGACGCTTCCTTTTAACATCTACCCTGTGGTGTGATGCCCCGCTCATTTCACCAGGCACTGACCTGTAGCAGGTGAGGATTGTCTCGGCCCAGCTGCTGTAACAAGGCTGGCAGGAGCGCTGGGTTCTGTTGGATGATCTGTCGCATCTGTGAGAACTGTGGCTGATTTCTCAGAAACTCCAGTGGGTTCGTGGAAGATGACACCACACCTAAAGAAATGGGACACAACGGAAAGAGTGTAATTTCATCATGACAAGTTCAGACATTACTTTAACCGCAGGACATCTTATATACAGTAGCATGGCTAGCTTGATGTCACTGGTCACACAGCACTCACGCAGCATCATAACAACAAGAAACAGAAACAAACAAAAACAAAAAACATCAGAACCCAAGGAAAAAATAACCTTATAAAATGCAGCTGACAATGACGTCACTGCCATAAGGTTAATGTAGTTGTTTCGAGTAAGACAGACAGACATTTTGAGGTGAGCACTTCTATTCACTCATTATGGTGCAGGATGGTGGCAACATGTTGCATGTGACAAACACACGCAAGCAGCAATTTCAGTGTATAGACTGTTCATGAGATTATAAAGAGTCACAAACCTAATCTATAAACCTTAAATGTAAAATTACAAATAAATGAATAAAAAAGTGTAGAAATATCAGTGTGTTCCTTACAGATGAGTCAATCACGGTGAGGCACGCATGTCCGCTTTTGTACCTTATAACAGTCCCTCCTGTTATTTATCCTTCCATCTTCAAACTATGATGAATCCTCATTCTGGCAGTCCTAAAAACAATTCCATTTCAGTTGTTTTTTTTTTATTAAGGTAGCACCGGGATGCAACCAAATTTTGATAGAATGACCAAGAGAGGAATTTTAAACAGGCAAGGGATCGTAATCAGAAGATGATGTTCAATAGAAAAAAACAAGTCAAGAATCGTGACATTTTAGACCTTTCACATGCATTTTTCTTGTAGTTTATTTATTTTATGGATAGATAGATAGATAGATAGATAGATAGATAGATAGATAGATAGATAGATAGATAGATAGATAGATAGATAGATAGATAGATAGATAGATAGATAGATAGATAGATAGATAGATAGATAGAAGGGGAAGTTCACATATTCCAGCAGCAGCATATTGATAAAAAAACAATATTAAAGAGTGATAAAAATGCAAGTATAACAGACAATAACTTTGTATAATGTTAACGTTTACCCCCCACCGGTGGAATTGAAGAGTCGCATAGTGTGGGGGAGGAACGATCTCCTCAGTCTTTCAGTGGAGCAGGACGGTGACAGCAGTCTGTCGCTGAAGCTGCTCCTCTGTCTGGAGATGATCCTGTTCAGTGGATGCAGTGGATTCTCCATGATTGACAGGAGCCTGCTCAGCACCTGTCGCTCTGTCATGGATGTCAAACTGTCCGGCTCTGTGCCTACAATATATAGTTATAGAATATATATTGCTATTACGATGATGTCACTATGACACCATTTTGTGTACTGGGTTTTTGGATGGTAGCCACCATTTTGGGGCTGTCTATGTATGGCCAAAACGGTGTTGTGTATAGTTGCCATTACTGACATGGTGGTCATGTATTACCCGTCCATTTAAGATGATGGATGGCACACTACATTTGGTATCTGACCACTGGATAAAATTACAAAAGACAAACCATAAACGTTAATTATGGGAAACAATAGTTTGAAGACTTTTTGCTACAAACATTTTGATTCTGAATTTGGTTTAGAGTTCTCATTTTTGATGCTTAGTTGTTTTTTTTCAGTATTTTTGACTGTTACCTGTTGTGATAGAAACCGGGGCATCATCCTGCCCCAAACCCAAACACGAACACACAAAGAGTCCCAGGTTCAAATAAAGCATGGTTTATTAACCACATTCCTTCAACAGTAGCACAAAGCCCAGGTTTCTCTCTGTCTCTCCACAATAATTTCTTCTTTTTCCACAATACTCTCTCTCACCACCGCACTGCCTTGCATGTGCTAATCAAAAGGCAACAATTTGCCACTCTCCGGTGCCATGATCAGGGAGTAGAACTACCTCACCTCCAAACTTCTTTACCTTGAATCTTTTGAGGAATGGCAATTAAGACAACTGCAAAACCAGAAGGCTTTGCAAAACCAAATTAAAATCTGCAGTAGATGTGTTTTCTTAATTCTCCATTAAGAACAGTTGAAAGAAGCCCATTGGAAAATTGATCATTACAGAGCGTCTATATGTCTTCTTCAAAAGCAGGGAGTGGAGTGGAGATAATCTCGATGTAAAAATGCCATCTTCTGCTCAACCGCTTCTCTCTGTTTTCACAGTCATTTGTTCTAGAATTAACCAATCGAAAAAAACACACATGCTGAAATATTAATCGGGTGTCCTCATCTTCAGCTATGTAAGATTATTTTGGACGTGCAACCTTATCTGGATGTTTTGACATTCATTTTAATTTGTACATTACATTTGTTTTCTTGTGTCCTAGATGATATTGTATGGTTGCATGGTGCAATGGAAGCCTCCCTTCTTGGGGGTCAATTTGTAACAATGTGGGAGCCATATACATAAAACTGAGGGGTTATGGATTATCCTCATCTGACCTTTACCTAAAGAGAGCAAAGATTCCATCTCATGAAAGAATTAATAAGAATTGTTTTGTTAAAAGTTGCAGCTTCCCATTTAAAGCATTCTCCTTCGATTTTTGTTTTACCTCTTTAGAAAGTTCTTCTTGACTGATTAACCCCATCTCTCTCTTTGAGTTCTAATTTGCATTTTCAATCTCTACCAGTCGTTAAATAACATACACTGAAATGGATAAAACCAACAGTACTCATTTTTTTCAATCACAGCTTAAAAATATTGAAAAATTAATATGGTTTCTGAATATGGAGGATACTAATAAATTAATTCATGGCTTTATTTGTAGTAGGACTGACTACTGCAATGTGTTATTCACACGCTGTTCACGTCATTCTTTATGTAGCTTTCAGTCAATTCAAAATGTACCTGTAAAAATCCTTTGTGATGGATGGCAAGGACGGGCTTGCATCCCAGGCTGTATGAAAGATGTTCACCGTCCCAGTCAGGATGACATAATGGATGGACAGAAGGTGATGATGGCCTTACAGGGCTGCCAGATAGCAATGTCCCTCTGCATTGGATTCCTGTGTGCACACATGCATGGGCTGCTTGGGAGTTGTAGTCCTGATGGGTAGTCCTGCTGGGGTCTTAGGGTACCACCAGGGAAAGCTACCAGGACAGAACTTCTTTAACTTAAGGAAAATCCTCCTGATCTGAATGCAATGTTGTGGAACTGGAAGTACTCCCAGGTCTGGCATAAAAGATTTTGGTCTGCCATACCCCAGCAAGTTGGAGTTGGGAGAGGAGGACAACAATAAATGCCTGGTGAGGACTTGAGGTGGAGGAAAAGGAAAATAAAAAGAATTGTGCTTTTGTGGAGGAGACCAGGTTGTCAGAATGTATTTTGTTAAAATAAAGGATCTTTGGAACCGTAATTGGCATCTATGTAGTTGTGCCTGCGGTTTAGGGCTCTGAGACGCACCCTACAGTTTACACGTTACAAGAACTGGAAAGTACGACCACATAAATCCAGTTCCTAAGTCATTACACTGGTTTTCAGTTAAGCTTAAGTGTGATTTCAAAAATCCTCCTTTCTACACATAATGCCTTAAATATCTGAGGCCTTGTTTACTAATCATTACTTATAAACCACGGCGCTCATTTAGGTCTCATTTAGATGCTGCCTACTAAAGATTAACAAAATAATGATAGTCAAACTTTTAAGTACAAGGCCTCAAAGCAGTGGAACAATCTGCTTGCTTATATACAGTAAGAAATGCACTTCATTCTGAATTTTTAAATGAGGCTGAAGGATTACTACTTTAGTCTGGAACACCTGACTATAGTTGCTGATTAGCTGTTCTTATTGCATTTGTGTTTGTTTTGTCAGGTCACTGGCTGATGTTAAGAGTGGTGTCCAGCAGGGGTGTCCAGCTGGGACTCATGCCATTTTAATACATATAAATGATTTAGATAGAAATATAAGTAACAAGCTGGTTACATTTGCCGATTATACCAAGATAGATGGATTGGCAGATAATCGAGAATCTGTGGAATCATTACAAAGGGACTTGGACAGCATACTGGATTAGGTTGATATTTGGCAGATGAAATTCAATGTAAGGGAATATAAAGTATTACATGTAGTAAATGAAAATGTGAAGTTTGAATACACAATGGGAGGTCTGAAAGTTTAAAGTAGCCTTTATGAGAAGGATTTAGGAGTCGTAGCGGACTCAACACTATCAACTGCCAGGTAGTGTTCAGAAGCCATTAACACTAGAATTACCAAAGCCTACGAAAAAACTCACAGATCAGAACCACCTTAAACCGATTCGCACCTCTCCATCAGCGTCTTTTGTCCTGTGAATGTGTCGATCAGCAGCAAGCAGCCTACTATCACATCCCCCCACCACCGCACAGTTTTCTCAGATCAAGTCTGTTTACCTGCGTGTCAGTTGCTTAGAGTTGTATAGAATGACAAGTCAAGCAAAATGACACCTTTATTAAATACTATATGGTTATTTGGAACACATGCATTTCATGTGTGTTCCGTGTCTACAACAATCTATATAAACACATCGTTAAAACAGAAACGTTTTTCATGTTTTAGTAATAATTGACAAAATGTAGACATGATGTGTTTAATGTGTGAATGGGCACATACACAGTCCAGATCTAAACACTAGCGTGGAGAGTCGCTTGCGTACTGAAGAGTCTATAGCTGCAGGTGGAAGCTGCCGTCGCTGTACTTTGTATATAAGAGCCAGATCGAATGTTATTTACCTATTTATTTACTTACTTCCTACAGCGTAAAGTCACAAGTAGACTGCAGAGCTTCCCATGTACATATACAAAGTACAGTGACGGCAAACATGCGACATGCATTCTTTCCCCGATGTAGAACCGTCGTCATCATCTGAGTTCACCTCTGTTATAGCGTGTCTTTATGTGAAAACAGCAGTGTCAGATGTGGGGGGGGGGGGGATCGTGAACGCAACTGAGAGAATAAAACTGAATAAAAAAAAAAACAAAGCTAACCTTTACAAGTATCATAAATTTACACAGGCTGTTACAGACTCATATCAAATGTATGTTTTTATTCTAAGATAGTAAGAATAAGAGCAGCTCACTTCTCAAAATGGAGTCATCCGGGGTCGAACTCGTGAAGTTTTTGATTACCAATCAACAGTTGTTACTGTTGCGCCACCGAAGCGATCGTATCAAAGGGGTGTGAATGTTGCACCCTAACGCGGGTTCTTTTTCTGCAGTTATATTCTTGAATAGAAGTGCACTTGTTCTGTTATATTTGTACCTTTTGTGAAAAGTGTTTACAGTAATCCCTCACTTATCGCAGGAGATAGGTTCAAAGGCCGACCGCGATAACTGAATTTCCGCGAAGTAGGGACACTATATTTATTTAATTATTTAAAGTGTATTTGGACGTTTTTAAACCCTCCCTGTATTGTTTACAACCCATCATTTACTCTATTAAAAACAGGGACAACTGCTAAGCAATATGAAATCGGTAGATAAGTTTACACTTACTGTATAGCGAAGTACACGTAGCAGCTTGTAGGCGGTCATGACGTCGTCGACCTTGTTGCAAAGATTCCTAAAGCAGATTCCATCCAGACTACTGCCTTATCACATCCACTTGCAACTCATTTTGCACCCTGGTTAAAGGACACTGCGGCCGTAGATCTTATATGCTTTTCCTCCTTTTTAAATAAAAAGAATCGATGTCCTGCAGCGGTGTAGCTGTTCCCTTCCTTCAACATATCCAAAACTTTTACTTTTTCTGCAATCATTTGCATCTTCTGTTGGTGCTTGGACACGGCCCCTGAAGCATTAGCACATTAATGATGAATGAGTGAGATGAGACTTCCTGGTTAATGCAACACTCCGTCGCTGAGCCAATCAGCAGCACACAGGAACTTAACTGCGTGCTCTGATTTTGTAGCTTCTCAGCCATCCGCCAATAGCATCTCTTGTATGAAATCAACTGGGCAAACCAACTGAGGAAGCAAGTAAAAAGACCCACTGTCCGCAGAAACCCGCGAAGCAGCGAAAAATCCGCGTTATGAATTTAGATATGCTTACATATAAAATCCGCGAAGTCGTGAATCCGCGAAAAGTGAACCGCGAAGTAGCGAGGGATTACTGTATTTGATTTTTGGACTTCAGGTTTCACACATTTAACACATCATGTCTACATTTTGCCAATTATTACTAAAACATGAAACACGTTTCTGTTTTAACGATGTGTTTATATAGATTGTTGTAGACACGGAACACACATGAAATGCATGTGTTCCAAATAACCATATAGTATTTATAAAAGGTGTCATTTTGTTTGACTTCTCACTCTATACAACTCTAAGCAACTGACACGCAGGTACACAGACTTGATCTGAGAAAACTGTGCGGTGGTGGGGGGATGTGATAGTAGGCTGCTTGCTGCTTATCGACACATTTACAGGACAAAAGACGCTAATGGAGAGGTGCGAATTGATTTAAGGTGGGATGGATCTACAAGTTTTTTCGTAGGCTCTGGTAATTCTAGTGTTAAGAAGGCTAACAGAATGTGAGGTTATATAGCACCCTGATGTGTGGAATACACAAGGAAGTTCTGCTCAAGCTTTACAATACACTGGTGAGGACTCATCTGGAGTACTGTGTGCAGTTTTAGTCTCCAGGGTACAAAAAGGACATAGCAGTGCTGAAAAACATCCAGAGAACAGCAACAGGGCTGATTCCAGGGCTACAGGGGTTGAGTTATGAGGAAAGATTAAAAGAGCTGAGCCTTTACAGTTTAAGCAAAAAACAAGATGAAGAAAAGACCTGACAGAAGTGTTTATAATTATGAAGGGAATTAGTCCAGTGAATTGAAACGGTGACTTTAAAATGGACATGGGAATACTGTTGGAAACTTGTTAAAGAGTAAATTTCACACAAACACTAATACGTTTTTATTTACACAGAGAACCGTAGACACTACCAAGTTGTGTGGTAGACAGTATGATTTTAGGGACCTTCAAAACTCGACATGATGTTATTTTGGAAGAATTAAAAGGGAAAAGACTGGCAAGTTTTGTTGGGCTGAATGGCCCGTTCTCGTCTAGACTGTTCTAATATATGAAATGAAAGACTCTGCCAACAGATTGGAAGGCCCAACATACGTAGATTCTATCATAGAATTGTTATGTAAGGGTCTGTATTTATGTGTGTTTTATGCATTACTGTTATTTTTTGAATGACTGTTATATTTTTATGTTTTGTTTCTGTTATGTACATAATTCAGTATTATTCCTTTGATTGTGCTACCATTCCTTATGTCTTTTGTGTAGAGCCTCAAGAGACAGGGCCACCCTGATATCACTCCTTTTGAACCGTCAGACCTGAGGAATGTAAAATCAGAAGAACATTCTATTGTGAAGGAGCTGTTGTGAGTATTGCCATTTCTTTGTTTTTGCCAGTTCATTCTTCTTTTTGTCCTGGTTATTGGATTCTGTTTTCTGAATTAGCAGATTGAGATGTGTTTGCCTTGGATTGCCATTTTTGGCAACTGCTTCTGCCTATTTTCACTCTTTTGAGCACTTTGCCTGTATTTTTCTATTTTTTCTAATAAATCCTTTATTTATAAAATTCCTGTTTGACTTGTTCATACAAGTTGAAGGTTTTCAGTTATCCTTCTTCTGGTAGGAATTTTGCTATATTTTCGAACATTTCTATTATTTTGCCAGCTTCCCATTTTTGAAGTCTTCCAGGCTGGAAACCTGCAGTTAGCAATTTTAAGTATAGCTGGATTTGGGGCGAGTCTCGTTGGACAGGCTGGTTAAGTTAACACCCTGTGTTTATGGTCCTTTTAGGAGGCCTCACACCCATTTTACTGTATTTAGGACTCCTATTCAAAAGAAAAATGACAAGGAGAGGGTAGGCGGCCATTGTGGCCAAGGCCTCCATGACTCTGACTGTGACCGACTTTGTGCTTGATTTTCCATTATATTGTATATACTCGCATATAAGTCTTAGAACCCAAAAAATCGATCATAAAATCATACCCTGATTTAAATGCCCATTCAAAAATGCGACACTTTTTTTTTTTTTTTTTTACCATCTTGTCTCCTCCAATCTCGCACCAGTTTCTCAGACACATTGAATTTTGTTGTGTTACCAATTTCTTTCGCCATTTCAACGACTTTTAATTTAAATTCAGCTTCATATTTTCTTCTGATCGAATGCTCCATCGTAGATAAAGGATGCTCGTACGATAAAGGTGTATGAGGATGTGAGATACAAAAAACACAAAACAGTGCAAACGTCGCTTCAGAATAGTTTGGGTATTACCGTGTGGTCACGTAGGCACAATACATAGAAGAAAAGGCCATGTGCTCTGTGGTTACTCTCCCAGGTGGGCGTTACCATATCATAATCTCTTGGACCAATAACGTGAATTTTCCGCACTGTGTTTAGGGAACAATATAGAAATTAGAAAACTAAGTTTGCTAAAAAAATATATATTAAAATGTACCAAGCAGTTATATAGGAATAATGTATTTTTTTTCTTTTTAACAGTATTTTCATCTTGATTTTCATTCTACTTTTCTAGGTGTTGTAATTGTTTAATTAATCCATCATTTACTAATTAGTGGGTCTCACACTAAAGTAGTTGCAGCCTTTGATTATTCAGTGTTGTTTTCCTGGGTGTCTGCTCTGCTCATTTTTAATTGTCATTAATAAGATACAACGAAGGGGGAAAAACTGCACAGAGAAAGGGCAAAATATAATGTAATCAACAAAACAGAGTTAAGCATTTAAATCTATAGCAAAAGCAGAAATATTTCTAAATGTCTTTAGTACTAGGGTGTTGTACCGTGTTAGCCATTATGAATGTAGAGAAAAGCTAAGCAAAATGACACCTTTTATTGGCTAACTAAAAAGATTACAATATGCAAGCTTTCGAGGCAACTCGGGCCCCTTCTTCAGCCAATAAAAGGTGTCATTTTGCTTGGCTTTTCTCTAAATTTCTTATAAATGTAAAAATCATGCTGCTGTGCTTTTCTGAATGTCGAATAAAAGAAAAAAAATACCAGCTAATTAAATGAGATCAGCATTATCAGGTGTTGTCACTGATTAGGAATCCGGTTGGAACAAAAACCTGCAGCCACAGGGGTTCCCCAGGACCGTGTTTGGGAAACACTGGTATAGATAATGTAATTAGTATTCTGTAAACTTTTTAATTACAGTACCTGCATGCCATAAAAATTATTTTGAAAAAAAATTTTGAAATGGGATTGTTAAAAAAAGAATAATCATTAATTTGTTGTTACTCCTTTTTACAAAACTTTGAAAAAATGGGGATTGGTAATATAGGCATGTGGAGTGCCATTTTATGCTTTTTCAAGGTTGCTGATCATGAATATGAGAATATTTCTAATATTTGATTCTTTACTGGTGGTCCTAACTATACAAGAGCCACTCTCAGAAGATTAAATATATCATGTCATATTCTAAAACCGGGGCGGCACGGTGGCACTATGGTAGCGCTGCTGCCTCGCAGTTAGGAGACGTGGGTTCGCTTCCCGGGTCCTCCCTGCGCGGAGTTTGCATGTTCTCCCCGTGTCTGCGTGGGTTTCCTCTGGGCGCTCCGGTTTCCTCCCACAGTCCAAAGACATGTGGATTGGTGATTCTAAATTCTAAATTGGCCCTAGTGTGTGCTTGGTGTGTTTGTGTATGTCCTGAGGTGGGTTGGCACCCTGCCCGGGATTGGTTCCTGCCTTGTGCCCTGTGTTGGCTGAGATTGGCTCCAGCAGACCCCCGTGACCCTGTGTTCGGATTCAGCGGGTTGGAAAATGGGTGGATGGATATTCTAACCCACATAATCCAGACCAGGGTCGCAGTGGGGTGAAGCCCATCCCAGCTAGCATAGGGAGCAAGGAAGGAACAAACCCTGGATAGGGCGCCAGTCCTAATATATTAAATTTTCAAGATCTACATTTGAGGCCATATCGCCCAGCCCTAATGTCCATCTCTGCATAGCGTTGCCAAAAGTGAAAATACGCCACGGCCCAATCTGAAACTGGATCACCTCACTCTGAATTACCTCTTGCTGCAGGGGGCGTTCTCTCAGCTGGCGCTGCCGTGGGATTAGAAACTGGTGCAGGATGGACCACCTCTGGAGGCGGGAGGTCTGGCTCCACTGGGATTCCCTGAGAGAGAGAGAGAGAGAGAGAGAGAGAGAGAGAGAGAGAGAGAGAGAGAGAGTTTAGGAACATGAGCTGATACAGCATGTTGCTGCACCCACCACATGCCGAACCACCTGGATTGGGACCCGAGTGCAGCGGGTGACACCTTAGCACCAGTGTGAGGTTTTTTTATGGTGCCTGGAGTGCCAACCCTGACATCAACACCCATGTTTTCCCTGTAAATTGGAGGATCTGCTTGCAGGGCTGGATGCAGAATAACGTCATACCCAGAACAGAGCAATTGCAGGGTAAGGGTCTTGTTCATGGGCCCAACGTAGTAGAGCCATAAAGAGGCAGAAAATGGAAATGAAACTAACATCACAAAACTGAGGTGGAAAAAAAAATAACTAAAAGCTGTAAGCATATTTGCTTTGAGGATCATGGCACGCAGTTACAACACTCTCATAAATGTGGGAGCATTATTATGCATTGCTAAAATGCTCAGCTTTTTAACCACAAGATTACTGTTGAATTTCAAGGTTGTTTTTACTTTACTGGGCAAAGTGAAAGTCTTTTAATAGCATGGATAAGAGACAGGAGTTAATACACTTATCCCATAATACAATTCATATTGTGATTCTGGCTTCACAATAAAATATTCCTATAATATGAACTCTATTGTATGTTTAGAGTTACTTATCATTAGACATTCACGAATCAAAACACTGCAAAATAAATTTAAACTGGTGCACATATACACAAGTTTTTGTAAGCTTTTTCTTGGGTATTAAAATAAAATCATTTTAAATATTAACATTAGTTGCAGTTTGCTCCTGCAGTCCAAAGACATGCAAGTTACGTAAACTAACCCAAGTGTGCGTGTGTGTGTTTGTATGTGGTTACTTCTGATAGACTGGCGCCTGTACAAGGATTGTTCCTGCCTTGTGCCCCATGCTTGCTGGGATAGGCCCCAACTTTCCTGCAGCCCTGCTCATTAGAAAGTGGGTTTAGAAAATGGATGGGTGGACATTAGTTGCATTGCAGTACTGTAACATAAGATGTGTTGCATGTTGATCAGCACAATAAAACAGGAATTTCACTGTAGTCTGCCCATGTGACAATAATGACCAAATAAACCCTGTCACACATGTGTACATGGGAGGCAGCTAAAGGGATTGAATGAGAGTAATTCCATGCCAGACCAGGGGGTGGCAGAGTGCACTAACTCTCTCTCACTTCTCAGCAGACCTGTTACAGGAAATCCCATCTAGCCCCGATGATGTCACTTCCAGTTCTGTCTCCTGCCCCACTGATGACATCACTTCCGGTTCTGGCCTCAATGGTGCCACTTCTGGTTCCTAAACCCACAGATGACATCACTTCCTCTACACTCCTTTAAAGCCGCCACCTTTGTGCTATCAAGTCAGTACTGTTCTGCACTCCAGTCTGTACACATCTATACATTATTAATATCCATTTTGCAGCCAAGAACAATGTACGGGTGGCTACCCCAAACCTTATTGTGGCTCTTTTTGTCTTGTTTATGACAACCCATAATATAAAGCAGTGCAAAACCATCCGAAATTTAAACTTATGTTTCTGTTTTGGGACAGCTTAGCTATTAGTTCGATGGACTGAATGGTGTCCTCTCGTTTGTCAAATTTCTTATGTTTTCGAAGGTTAACATCAAACATTGTTCTAATAATGGCTATCCTTTTATTCCTGCTTGAAGGCCTTACTGACCCATGAGTTTTGGGTCCTGACTGGATCTATAAAGAACTTATAAGATTATATGTCCTTGCAAGAAAAATAAGTATATCAACACTAAACCATCCGAAATTTAAACTTATGTTTCTGTTTTGGGACAGCTTAGCTATTAGTTCGATGGACTGAATGGTGTCCTCTCGTTTGTCAAATTTCTTATGTTTTCGAAGGTTCCCCTACAATTGGAAACACTCACTTCAGACATTATTATTTCACCAGAACAGCAAGCATTGGGAATGTGGCTACTTTCTACATCCACTCTGCTAGAGGACTGCTGTGGAGGGCAATTTGTGATCTACTGCTTTTTAATTCCCTAATTCCTCCTTAATGTAATCCCTCTCTTTGTCTCAACCAGTACCAGTGAAAGCTGTATCGATGTATCAGGCATTTGTTCTCATGTCTGTGACTCATGAAAGCTGCAGTAAACGTTTGAGCATATCATAAGAACTGTCCTAATGCGAAGGTAAGCTTGTGCATTGCTGGTCCCAATAGAGTTCAGCTTCACCTGTGAATGCCCTGCTGCATCTATGAAGTAACATTACAATTCGCCATACTCGTCCGTGTGCGTGTGTGTGCGTGAGTGTGTGTAATATGCTTAACCTGTGCTCCCAGCTCACCTTTCACATATAGTGAAGTTTATGTTGTGCGCTGACAATGTTCCTGTTCACTTCATTATACCGTGACTAACAATTCAGCCAAAGGGCAGTAAGCTACTTAAAATCTCAGCAGCCCCGGCTGCATTCAACTGGAGACAGAAGGAGCAGATAGAGTTTCTTTATTTGTATGGTTAATGGTTGTGTTTCATTGTGTTTTATGGTATTTAGTGTTTGTTGGAATAAAAAATCCATTATCTAAACTTGTGACTGTGTTGGGCATTATTGAGTGTGGGGTTTTGGGCTTGGTGGCGACCCCTATTGCTTACAACATATACACTGTATATAAATATAGTGTCACACACATGTGCTTGGAAGACAACTTTAGGGCTTATCTAATGGAAATTCCACTCCGAGTCATGTGTTGGTGCTGTTGCCTAATGATTCTCCTCCTCTCTCTCCTACAGGTCAGGCGACCGGCAGACCAGCACACCCCTTCCTGTCTTGTTTCTTCTTAAGGGATTCCAGCGTCATTTTGGGTCAGTGTATCTGTTGACTCCAATCTGAAACGACGTCTTGTTATATAGTGCAGTCTTTTTGTTATTTTCCATCAGTTATACGGGGTTAGCCTACACAGGTCCCCAGCTCTTCATCTTGCTCCTCTGTTTTGTTTAACAGTAGATATAGATGCATATAGAATGTTATACATTTCTAGTGCACAGCAAAGGATTTCCCTTTGTCTCACTTAACAAATGGTACAGCTTGGATCACGTGATATGTTGTCTATCTTTCCTAGTAACTTTCCACAATAGGATGATTATTGTCTTAGCTGTCTTTATTATCTACATCTGTATCCACGTTCCCCAATCTGATGGCTGTGGTGGCTTTGCAGGTGGACCTATAAAAGCCTATAAAATCAGCCTGCCATACTTTTAAAGATCACGAGCCACCTAAAAAAGTCATGTAAAGAGTAAAAGAATCCATTCTGGAACTCGGTGCTTGCACTTAAATTAATGTCAGGAGCAGAACAAAAAGAAGACCTATCGTCCAACTTTACAAATTGCCAAGTGCTGTGAATCCCTAGAACGGACTTATTTGGCTCTTCACAGGAGTGGCTAGAGACTGCTGAAGATGAGATCTGGGATGTTTAATACCATTTGCAGCATTAGTGTGTGGGGGGAGGGGGGGGGGTGCAGGAGACAGCTAAGAGACTGCTACCTCTCCACCACCGCTTCTCCATCTACTGATTCATTGGCCTAGTTGCGTGGATTCCAGCAGAGCTTCAGGTTTATGATGCTTGGAAAAAGTGTGGGTAACCAAATTGCAACTGACCCCAGGACAGCTGTGTGAGGCAGGGCTGGTGATAAAACTGCGCAGGCAGAGGGTGAGGCAAATCATAGGGGCTTTAAGGGGCTGCATTGGAAGGAGAGTCTCAAAGCTGAAATCCAGCCCTGGAATGGTGCTTGCTGCATTAGGTAAGTGAAGGAAAACAGCTGATAGACTCGAAACATCTGCAGCTCCTGACAAGGAGATTTGCCTGCTTACTTAAAATCCACAGATCACTGGACAGACGTGCAATGTTTAACACCTCACTTTTTTTTACTAAAAATAACTAATATTAAAGATAAATGTGCACTTACACTAACAAATATTAAATAGCACTAATATTTATATATTATATGATTTTATGTGACACAAATAATTTTCACTATTGTTTATAAATTTGAGGCTTATGCGTCATCTGTGAGTTTCTGCAGTCTTTCGGGCAAGCTCCAAAAAAATGTAACTGTTCATAGCCATCTAGTGAATAGCCATTTCACAAATGTGGAGGGCTTACTTATATATACAGTGTACAGTGTATATATATGTATATATATATATATATATATATATATATATATAGATAGATAGATAGATAGATAGATAGATAGATAGATAGATAGATAGATAGATAGATAGATAGATAGATAGATAGATAGATAGATAGATACTTTATTAATCCCAATGGGAAATTATATAAAATATATATCCATCCATCCATTTTCCAACCCGTTGAATCCGAACACAGGGTCACGGGGGTCTGCTGGAGCCAATCCCAGCCAACACAGGGCACAAGGCAGGAACCAATCCTGGGCAGAGTGCCAACCCACCACAGATATATATATATATATATATATATATATATATATATATATATAATTGTGATGGACAGTCAACGTCTTAGATGGCAGCAATGTATGTATAAAATATACATACACACTAGCTGTCCCCCGCGGCTCTGCCCATATATATATATATTATATATATATAATCTCTACTATAAAAAGAAATCCTGACGTTTACAAACGTTGGCGCTAAACACATGCAGAGCATGAAACCAGTGAAATTAGAAAGGCTCAAAAAAAAAAAAAAAACGGCGCTATACACATGTGGAGAAAGTTAAAGGATATGAAAGTAGGAAAATTAGAAAATATAAAAAAAGAAAGTAAAGATCGCAGTAGCGCAAACAAACAAACTGCCTTATTTAACTATGCACCAGTCTAACTTTGGTTTTGCACAATAATTACTACACTATTGCACCTTAACACTTAATTCTACTTTATTCACATAATTTTACTTATTTATTATGTTCTACTATACTGTTATCTTTCAATCTATGACTTTTTGTTAATTTAACTGATATTCTTCTAACTATGCACAGTTTTTGATAAGCGGATCAGGATGCATTTCACTGCATGTTGTCCTGTATAACTATGCATGTGACAAATAAAGAATCTTGAGAATTTCAAAAACGGAGTTTACCGCACATGCATTTATTGGTTACTTTGTTTGTGTATATATATTTATCTGTCTGCTTATTTAAAAAGCTACATTTACCCCAGGAGTCAAAAACGTTCTGTCTAGCCCTAGAGAAAAGCTGGGGTATCACCTTGGTAACCCCATGTACTTTTGGAACTGTGTGAGGAAAATAGCACGCCACCGCCATGCTTCACTGTGGGGACTGTATTGGACAAGTGATGCGCCACCAGTCAGGGCATATATATATATGTGTGTGTGTGTGTGTGTGTGTGACTGCTAAGGGTGTAGCACAGCCCCAAACATGAGCTTATTTCATTCAGCACAGTATCTTTAGACTGGTTCGCTTCCACAATTAACACAATACCAATCTTTCCTTTTTCTTCCTTCTTCCAAAATTCCCTCAGTGATTGCTGCCCTGCTTCAGTCTCAACTCTGACTCCCCAAGTGAGGTGAGGCAGCTAATTTTATCCTGGACCCGGGAGTACCACCAGTGCCAGGACCTTGCCCGAGGGAAGCACTTCCAGGTCCAATGGAAGCCTCCCAGAGAAAGGATAGTCCCTCCCTTTATTTCCCCCTCGTGACACTCAAATTTCATAGTCAAAATAGTGTGGCAGGAAATTCTGAAAATGTACCAGCAAATTCAATAAAACTGCAAGTAATATCATTTGTTTTTTAATTTGTATACAAATACTGGAATAACAAGTCCTGCAAGTCACCATTTTAAACAGTGTTGCCTATCAATCATGTGATATGTCGCACATAACGGCAACCAACACTGCAAATGTAAACAATATGGTCACATCATTAAAATAATGCTACATGATGGAATATGTCTATGCATCCACCCATTTTCCAAACTTGCTTTATCCTGAGCAGGGTTGCAGGGAAGATAGAGCCTACCCTAGGGCACAGGGTGCAACACGGGAACAACCCCTTGACAGGCCGTTAGTCCATCGCAGGATGAGCACACAGATACACACACGCATACACATTAGGGCCAATTTAGCACCACCAACCTATCTAATCTACATGCCTTTGGTCTGTAAGAGGAAACCAGAGCACCCAGAGGAAATTTTTCATGTATATGGGGCAAACATGAAAAAGTCCATGCAGAGAGGAGCCGGGATGTGAACCCTGGGATCCTTGTTGCAAAACAGCAGGACTGCCAGTGTGCCATTGTGTTTCCTGGTGGAATACTTTGAGAAAATAAATAAATAAATAAATCTTTTCAATACAAAAGTGTCCTCATGTCAAGCATAGATTTAGACATATCTATGTAATGGTAACACATGTATCAGTAAAGATGGGTTCACCTTTTACCATCAAAAAGAACCAAAAACAGTAGAATGAAGTCTTGTTTGAGTCTCACCGTCAATAGGTATTCCACTGCCCGGTCTGGATTGTTGAAGCTCGCTCTCAAAGCTGCAATCACCTGTTCCCTCTCATAGCCCATTGACATGATCTCGGTGACCAGGTTTTCATAGGCTTGTCCTGTAACTAAATATGCGCAAAAAAAAAAAATAAATGTCTGAGACTCCATCTGCATGAGGTGCATTAATACTGTATAAGACATTTCAAAGGCAGGAGAGTACAGGCATCATGCATTGCAATTTTACAAACACCCCACCCTCCCAGTACCAAAAGTACGTCTTATATTCTATGGGGGAATTTTATACTGTAGAACTCACTCACTGTAATTGTTTTTTTGTGTCCAGGGAGTTTGAAATAAGTACCAACTGGGGCAGTAGGGTGTGTGCAAAGATACTTGCTTCAATAAGAAAGGGGGCAATTAATATGGAGCTGCCCACCTATACAGGATACCTTGAAATCAGCCATGTCTGCCATTAACTACATTTTGGGGCACTACTGCTGTACATGTTATGATATGGCCTCTTTTAAAAATTTTTTGAATGTTTTTTATGTCTTCTAGGCTAAAAGTGTCTCCTAATGGTTTGTTTTTCTTTACTTATGCTGATGATCAAGTTCGTTTTTACTTTCAAAGTGCACATACGATTTCTGAAAATCGATCCTGCCACACCCTTACTGTTTAGTATGGGTGGTGCTATTTTGTGTCTTTAAGTGTTTCTACTGTAATTCTACCTAAGAATGACTAGGGCGTGCGGTGTGTGATGTCATCAACACAACTGTATAAAGGCAGAATTTATTTTCTGCTTTCTTTAATGTTAACTGATAAAAGAAATTATTGCTACGAATGATCAACTCCCGAGTTTTGTCCTTGATGACAGATAACAAAACTGTCTAGGAATTCACAGAAGTATTTCAGCTTCTGGTCCCTTATTCTGTGTTTTCTGACTTTCATCATACTTGGCTGAACAGAATAAGCTTTTATTTACACTGAGATGCAAAGAATAAATAAAATGGGAAGAGGTCATGCAGTAAGTATGCAAAAAGAAAAGGAGTCACTTACTTTAAATCATGAGGTGTCAAGAAGTAATAAAGGGCATTCATGTACCCCTATTTATCATAGTAGGTGCCAAATAAAAATTCCTTGGTTATTCTTCGTAAAAAATGGTAAGTAGTAGCTATTACTAGGTTGTAATAACTTCAAAAGGGAACTGCATTGAGCATGTGGCACTAAACCAGTTTAACTCTTTGGAAGCTTCATTTTTTTGTTTCATCAAACTTCTTTTTATTACCCATTTTGTGAAAAACATAAAACTAACAAAACAGCGTTTCAGCAGCACTTTCCTCCAACAGGTCAAAATCCTCATCTGACAGTGCAGAATCCCAAGTCATCGACAGTACACATCTCTGGCAGTGGATTTCTTTTGACGAGAGTGGCTGCCGGCATTTGACGCCATACAGTAGTCAAAATCGAAGGCGATTCATCTTTATCTCGTGGTTTTTGTTGCCATCTAGTGGATAAAACTATACAATACAGTCTAGGTGGTTTTCCTTGGAGGTTAGCATTCAGTTCTTTCTTTATGTGTCAACTATTGTCAACACCCACCTTGAAAATGTTAAAAAGCTATTTATTTAACCTGAAAAAGCAGTAGTGATAAGAGTGGAATTTATTTACTTAATTATAAGCTTAAAAAATGGGGCATTTATCAATTAGATGGCGCTAAATAAAAAGGTGGTTATTTCCCTGACAAGTGGTAAATAATAACTACTTGGTGTCTGAAACAAAAAGTGCGAGGTAATAAAGAGAATTTATTTAGACTAATAGATCACGGTTAATAGGAAAGGTTATTTACTAAAGAATAACTTCTGTGTTTTTAAATCCAATTTATCTCTTCTCAAATATGACATATACAAGTATGCATTTCTCACACAAAATTGTGTTTAAAGTTATGCATTTTCCTATAAGTATTAAAAAATACACAGCCTGTCCTGTCATTTTATAATGGAAGCCATGGGGTACAAGAAAACAAAAGCCTAAAAGCCTACCGAATATGTCCATTTTGAAGCGCAAAAAGTTTTGATATAAGAAAGCAGGCCTTCCATTCTTTTGATGTATGTTTGTGACAACAAAAGGATATTTATTGCACATTCCTGGTACTACTTTTACTTTCTCATATACAAAGTATAGGGAAAGTATTGGAATTGTCCAAAAATTCGATTTTGAGATTTTAATGAATCTCGACATTTTAGACCTTCCTGAGTCCGAAGATACCACTTTTGGAACTATGTTTGTGTGTCTGTGTATGTAAACATGATAACTTGAGTTCACTTTCACTTAGGTCAACCAAATTTTGCATACAAGTATTAGATACAAAATGTAGGTTTCTATCAACTTTTGAGCTATTTCTGCTATCTCGAAGTGGTACTTTTTCTGAAATGTTTCCCCAAAAATATTAAAAATTTGATAATTTCACATTATATTATAAATAAAGCATGACGTTCTAAGCATTTTTTGTACTTTTGCATTTTTTTCGAAAAACGACCAGTTTTCGAGATAATCGCAATTTTCTGCGTGACGTTCAAATGGTAATACAGTACATGCATTTTTCAGAACGTTGTTAGGTTTACGTAAATTAAACTTTGCATACACGTATTTTTTTACACACATTACTAAAGTTTCTTGCAACTTTTGATCCACTTCTGCTTACTGAAAATGGTAATTTACCTGAATTGTTCGCCAAATTATTATGGTAAATTTTTTATTCATGTGGCTGCAGAGTCCAATTTATTCAACTTTACTTTTATAATAATTGTTCAATAAATTATGAATTTGATTTGATTTGTTGTTGATGGTTCTTTAATGTACATAATATAAAAATATCATTGTCTTGCGGTTTACTCCTCGTATATCCATCCCCATATCTGAGTATACGAGAAAGTCGAGGGGAGACCACTAACGTTTTTTTTTTTGAGGGAAGGATACGTTTTCTCTTCACTTGTGCGATAGGATGAGGAGTGCTCACATAAATACAGAAGTAAATCGATACGATACGAAGCATGTGGCAGGAACAGTTTAATGTGATTTTCTCTTCTGAGAGGAACACATGCACTTGGGGTAAAAGGTTGTTAGCCGGTCTTCTTTTGTAATTGTTGAATCTCATAATATTGTTTTTATGTCTGAAAATGACATGTTTAAGCTAATCTCAAGACATGGATCAATGCTCTGTGACTTTTTTTAGCTTGAAAAATGGACGTATTCTGTGAAGTTTTTAGGCTTTCGTTTTCTGGTCAGGAACCCATGCCCGATGACTTCCAGTATAAAATGCCAGGGCAGACTATGTATATTTTAAAACTGATAAGAGAGCGCTTAACTTTCGAACATAGTTTTACATCGCAAACGCATGTATACCATGTTTGTGAAGTAATAACTTGAAAAATAACGCACTTATCCTTTAATGGAATTAGATTCTGAACACTTACAGTAGACAGGTAATGTTGTGAATTATTTTCATCTGTGATTTGTGGATGAAATATTCTCTTGTTTCACCACCATTTTTTTAGGCATAAGACAAAATTTTGTTTTATCGAATTTTGAGATGCAAAATACTGAAATACGAAACATGGCTTTGCATTGTGTGTTGTACAACACTGCAACAAATGAAATGAAATGCAAAGGCAAACGAAAATGTCTTTCGTCATTTAAAAATCTAATCGTAAAATAAGTTCTAAAGTATAGTATGCCAACTGATTGCATTTTTCCAGAGTCGTTGTTCACAGTCTGTGTAATGATGTGAAGGTGAAAGTTGGCACACAAGTTTCAATGTACAGTAAGTGAAGGTGAGCTGTGACCACAGGTTAAATGTTTCACACACACACGCTCTTAATTTAATCATTTGCTTCCTCAGACGAGTATGGCTAATTGAGACTATGCATCACTACATCCATCAGCTTGTCTTCGACCCAACCTCTATTGGGACTGACATTGTGTAAACTTAGTATTGTACTGGAACAGTTACCGCGATGTGCTCAGATGCTACTGGGAGGAGCAAGCTGCAGTCACTACAGCTCTCACGGGTTGTGGATGTGAGAACATAACACCTTCCACTGATCCTGGTTCAGAAACAATGAGGAATTATACAGCAATGGATCTCCCATTGCTTTCAGTCCTCTAGCATGGGGAAGAAGGAGAGCAGCCACATTCCCAGTGCCTGCTTGCTTTTCTGGTCATTACCGGTCAAAAGTTTTAGAACACCTTAGGTTTTCCACTTTTTCTTCAGATTTAATCAGATGAAATGCAATGAATGACCTAAACTGGTGAAAAGGTAAACAGTAAACTGCCAGAAGTTTAAATTTAAAGTCTAGGTTAGCAAAAACCGAAAAAAGAGAAATTTCAGAATTTTACAAACTGGCCTTCTTCAGAGAACAACTAATAGGTCACAGCCTACTGATGTACTGCAGCAATTGAAGTAAATGAAGCCAAACAATTTGCACAAGTGTCCCAACTTCAGTTAATTACTTAAAAACCCTCTGTCTGTCTTAAAGCAGAGCTGGAATAGCCTTTGTTACTACAGTCTCTGAAGTACAACTTGGACAATATTCCAGTGATAATGGCAAGAGAACGGTAATTAAAAAATTAAATCAGACAGAGCAGGGTTACCCTTAGAAGTGTAGGCCTTTCATTAGAGAAATTGCAAAAAAATATCAAATTGTCAGTGAGTCCAGTGGTGTCCTACACAATCCAAAAGCAACTGGAAAATAGAAGAAACTCTGATAGGAAGTCAAAGTCACAAGCCAATCCAAAGGCAAGTTTCTGAGGGTCACCAGCTTACACAACACTTTCAGGATCAGCTTAATAGTGCAGGTCAAAAAAAGCAAATGTCACTTTCTATTGTGAAGAGGAGACTTCACAGTAAGAAAGCCATTCCTTAAAGGACAAAATAGGGCCTTGAAATACCTGCTGTGGACTACTGCAGACTGGAAGAAAGTCTTATGGAGTGATGAATCAAAATTTGAAATCTTCGGTTCACGCGGGGGGTTTGTATGCCATTGAGTTAGTGAAAGTATGGCTCCTGAATGTGTGACACCAACTGTGTGGTGGTCTGGGGTTCTTTTGCTGGAGGTGATGTTGGTGACTTGCACAGTGTGACTGGCATTCTGAATCAAAAGGGCTACCACAGCATTTTACAGCAACATGCAATACCTTCTGGTCGGAGTCTACTAGGTCAGGGGTTCATCTTACAGTAAGACAAGGACCTAAAACATATCTCTAGGCTATGTCAGAAGTATGTTAAAATGAAAGAACAAGAAAGCACACTTCAAACCATGGACTGGCCAGCACAGTCTCCAGACTTCAACCTCGCTGAGTTAGTTTGGGATGAACCGGACAGAAGGGTGAAAGGAAAGCAACCTACAAATGCAACACATTTGTGGGAACTTCTGGAACAATGTTGGAAAGAGCTTTCTGACCAATATTTGATTTCCCTGTGTGAATTTGGCTGTTATATCAGCAAAAGGTGGCTACTTTGACAAAGCAAAAATTTGAAAAAAAATTTGTACACATAATGATTTTTTAACTTATTTTTTCACTTGCCATTGTTTGTTTTATCCCTTTATTTCACAAAACACTAAAACATTAAATTGCGTGTATTTCCATAAAAACTGAGAAAACTGAGGTGTTCTAAAATATATGATCAGTAGTAAACATTTTGACGGATGGCCGAGGCCTCCCTGGGTTGCAGCGGTGCTTCAGACTCCCCCAGGGCTTCATGGGGGTTGGAGTTCTGTGCAGCCCTGTTGGGTTCCGCAGACGCTGCCAGGGGGTGCTGCAGCAGGAGCTGCTGGACCCTTCTGGGCATTAGTTTCGCCACACCCAGAAGTGCAGCTGGATGTCGGCAATCAAACACCTAGAGCACTTCCGGGTGCCCAATAAAAGGGGCCAGCAACCACCACTCAGCGGCCAGAGTCGGATGGAGGAGGACAAGGTTGCCTGTGAGGAGTGGTGGTGTAGAGAGAGAGCGCGTTTGGTATTGGTGCTTTGGGACTATGTTGTGGCTGGGGGACTGAATGTTTTTTTTTTTTTTTGTTAATATTTTTATTTTATTAATTTTTATTGTAATCATTCCATACAAACAGATCAATTTATAACCCAACAAATTTGAAGACAAATCAAACCCCACCCCTGAGAAGGAGAGCTTAGCTAAAGGAAAATTGCTTAAGGCTTTTTAATAAGGCAACATTAAACAAAAGAAAGGGAGAAGTAAATATCTATGTAAATAAGAAATGGAGAAGGGAGTTAAATGCGATAATAGTTATTTCTCTTATTCTAAAATAATATTGATTAAATCCTGCCAGGTTTTGAAAAAATTTTGTACAGATCCTCTAACTGAAAATTTGATTTTTTCCAATTTCAAATAATATAAAACATCGGTTTCCCACTGACTTATCAGAGGAGAATTAGGATTCTTCCAATTTAACAAAATAAGTCTGCGTGCCAAAAGTGTAGTGAATGCAATCACAGTTTGCTTGTCCTTCTCCAATTCAAGTCCATCTGGAAGAACACCGAACACAGCTGTTAATGGGTTAGGAGGGATTGTGATACCAAGGCTGTCTGAGAGGCACTTAAAAATTTTTGTCCAAAATGATGTTAGTTTGGTGCAGGCCCAGAACATGTGACCCAGTGAGGCAGGAGCTTGGTTGCAGCGTTCGCAGGTTGGATCCTGCCCTGGAAACATTTTGGACAGTTTTAAGCGAGACAGATGGGCTCGATATATAATTTTTAGTTGACTAATTCTATGCTTTGCGCATATAGAACTCGAGTGAATTCTCTGCTTTGCTACCTTCCACTCCTTTTCTGATATATTGATTAAGAGATCTTCTTCCCAATGTCCTCTTGGATCTTTGAAAGGTAGGGACTCTAATAAGATTTTATATATTGTGGAAATAGTGTTTGTTTCCTCGAAATTGAGCAGTATTTTTTCCAGCATTGTGGAGGGTGCAAGGTGGGGGAAATCGGGCAATTTCTGTTTAACAAAATTTCTAATTTGAAGATAGTAAAAGAAATGTGTAGCTGGGAGGTTGAATTTTGAACGTAATTGTTCAAAAGATATAAATATGTTGTCTATATAAAGATCTCTGAGCATTTTAAACCCACAACTTTTCCAGGTATTAAAAACTGGATATACTTGCGAAGGTTGAAAGAGGTGGTTCTCTTGCAGAGGTGCCACTGATAAAAGATTTCCATTTTAAAATGCTTTCTAATTTGGTTCCATATTCTGAGTGAGTAAAGCACAATTGGGTTATTAGTATATTTGCGATAGCTTTCATTTATTGGAGAGCAGAGCAGGGAATATAAAGAAGTACTACAGGATTTTACTTCTATTGCGGACCAAGCCTGTGTATGTTCATTTATTTGTGTCCAGGTTTTTATGGCTTGTATGTTTGCTGCCCAGTAATAAAACTGAAAATTAGGTAAAGCCATGCCACCTTCTGCCTGAGGTCCTTGTAGGGTCGCTCTTCAGATACGTGGGTGTTTTGAGTTCCAAATGAATGAGGTTATTATTGAATCTAACTGTTTAAAAAAAATTATTAATTGATATATATTGGAATGTTTTGAAATAAAAAGAGAAGTTTAGGAAGGATATTCATCTTAACAATGGGGGACTGAATGTTAATTTAGAAAACAAAAGGATTTTGGTCCTGCACCAAATTAACATCATTCTGGACCAAATCTTTAAATGCCTATCAGGTAGCCTTGGTGTCACAATCCCTCCTATTCCACTAACAGCTGTGTTTGGTGGGCTCACAGACAGGCTTAAAGTGGAGAAGAACAAACAAACTGTGATGGCCTTTACTTCACTATTGGCACGTAGACTTATTTTGCTCAACTGGAAGAATCCTCACTCTAGTTCTAAGTCAGTGGGTAACTGGTGTTACAAACTATTTGAAACTGGAAAAAATCAAATTCTCACTTAGAGGATCTGCGCAAAACGTTTTCAAAACCTGGCAGGATCTAATCAATAATATTTTACAATAAGCATTTTAACTGAGGAAGCGAATTCTCTCCCCTCTTTTACTCCATTTATCTTTATTCATTTATTAATTTATCTATTTACTTATTTTTTACTAGTTTTAGGTTTTACTCTGCTGGCCTAGCTCACTTTCTCAGGTGTTGGGGTTGATTTGTTTCAAAACGTTATTTGTATGGAATCCTATTTGTTTTTAATAAAGTCAATAAAATCCAAACAAAAAGAAAAAATGTTAATAAAATATGTTATTTAATCCTTAAAAAAACAAAAAAAAAGGATCAGTTTAAATTTGGATGGTTTTGCACCACAGTAACCTTATATTATGGGCTTATAGCATAATCATTGTTGCAAGTACAGAGAAACAGTACCTGCACCTGCTAATTAACAAGCACAACAGGCATGTTATTATACTATCAAAACATTTTTTTAACATTTAAGATTACTTTATTTTAATAAAAAACTAAATGCTTGCAAAATGTTATGCTAAATCTGTGCACTAATTTGAATTGATTTTGCAGTGTTTTGATTTATTTATGTTTAAAGCTAAAAATTTCATATACAGGTAGTCCCCGAGTTATAGACATCCGACATACGACTTACGAATTGGGCCACAGCTGCTCCTTCATCTGTCTGGGGGACGCGACGCAGGCTCCTCAGTAACTGCCGCTCTGTCATCTCTGGCCTGGGGACACTGCAAGCGGTGGTTGGAGGGGGGGGGGCGGTTTCGCTGCTCGCACAGTGTAGTGTCCCTCTGGCGGCTCCGCTTGATGAATGGCGCGGTGGGAGCCGCACCCCATTCATTCTCAGTGGGCGGCTGGGTGCGCAGCAAGAGGTAACCCGGGGTCCATAGTCACCAGGGCCGCAGCTACCACTCGTGTGCAGGATGGAGGCTTGATGGGGCAGTTTGCTGCCTACCCACCACGCCGACGCAGCTACAGATCCTGACCGGACGGAGGCTGGATGGGGCAGAGGGGGGCGTTTCACTGCCCATCCACCCCACAGCCTTGCAGTGTCCCTCGAACGGCTGCCCCATTTGTTGTCAGTGGGCGGCTGGTCATGCTGCAAGCGGTGACCCGGTTGTGGCTGAACGGAGGCCACTGAGGGTGAATGGGGCAGCAGGGGGCAGCAATGTAGTGTGCCTCAGGTGGCTGCTTGTTGAATGGGGGCGGTGGTGGGAGATTCACTACCCACCTTTGGCCGCACCCTGTTTGCTCTCAGTGGGCTGACGCTGCAGGCAGCATTCTGTATGCAAGTGGAGGTGACTGTGTGGTGGGCGGGTGGTGAACTGCCCCCATTCATTCTCAATAGCAAGCCTGCTTGTACTGTTACGCACATAGCAGGAAGTTGCCTCTCATCAGTACACCAGATGTGCTGACGAGGGGTGCCATCCTGCTGTGATAGCGTGTACAGTGCTGTGCAGAAGAGCTCGTCTTAACCTTTTGTCTTCACCCTTCAAGAATGTCTCTGAAACACAAATCTGATGCAAGTGCTGGTGATACAGTAAAGAAGAGAAAAACCATCACCATTGAAAATAAAGTAGAAATAATAAAAAGGTCAGAGAGAGGTGAAACTCCATCATTCATTGGCAGAGCACTTGGTTACAGTCGGGTCAACAATAGCATTTATTAAAAATAATGTACCTGTTCCAACTTGCATACAAATTCAACTTAAGAACAAACCTACAGTCCCTATCTCGTACGTAACCCGGGGACTGCCTGTAGTGGAAATATTGCAATAGTAATTGTATTGTGGAATAAGTATATGGTCTCATGCCTACTACTTGCATCTCACTATGGTTTTGTATAGTGGAGAATTCATTCATGTCAGTGGTTCTATTATTTAGTTACATCAATTGCTTACATTTATTTTGTACCATCTTTTATGCCATGTATAACTGTCATAGACATTGCCATTAGTTGTTTTGTCACCTTGGTTAAGACTTCCTGGATGACATCAATTAAGTGTTGATATCCAAAAAAAAAAAAAACCCTTTAGGCTGACTGCCATCCGAGATTGCGGATAACCAAAGACATTGGTTAGATTTATTTTATTTATTCTCGGGTTATTTTTTGACTTTGATTTTTGGTTAAAGTTGTGGAGTTAGACAACAGTTTCTTTAAATTCTCAGTCTTGATCTTTGCTTTGGTTAATGACTACATCTCTTTTTCTGGTTCTATTTTTTTTCCTTCCTCTTGTGCTGATTCTTTGTTTTTTTTTTTTAAATGAGTGATTCCGAGACGAGACATTTATACTGTGACATGTGCAGCTTGCAAGTGGAAGTTAAATACCTGAACAAAAAAAAAAAATGGACCAGAAGAAGACCTGTAGTCAGAGATGTGATGTGGCAGCATCTGTGAAAAATAAACGTGGAGTACAAGATAATATAAAATAAACCTTAAACAATAAAATAGCTGTAAATATAAACTACTACTGACAAAAGATGAATTCTCCACTATTCAAAACTTCAGTGGGTTGCAAAATATGGTGGTGAAGCATGATGACATATCGACAACAAATCGCTAATGAAAACGATTCACAACCGGTGCTTTTAATTTAAACTGACATACAGTAGTAGCAGGTAATCAGTGGGTTTGGATAAAATAATGGGAATGGCACAAGAAAACAGTAGCTTAACTTTGAATTAGCTAAATTCACGATTATGAATGCAGCTGCAGAGGCGGCTCCTATTACGCTGATCGCCAGTTACAAGTACTGTATGTCAGCCATAAAAGAAGTCAGACGATTAACATTTTGATGAGGGAGTTTTCAAAGCAACATGAGGCAGCTAACAAAAGATTAAAGGGTCAGTGCAGAAATCGTAGGGGCATCAGTCACAAAAACTGCAAAATGATTTCATGTATAATGAGTGCATAAAGCAAACATGGACAAGAAGGTGCCGGCAAAGAGACGCGGTGGTGTCATGTCAAAACCCGCTGACAGGGACGGACGGACACTTCACTAGATAAAGTACGGCTTCAAGAATCAGCACTTCAGTGAATCAGTCTCAACAAAACTGGACATCGTTGAGGATGTTGTTCTGATGATTTAGGTTTTCCCAATTTCTTACATCAGGACAGATTTAGCGTTTTGAGAAAGGATGCCTTCAACCCGCAATGTTTGGTGCAAAACCATGGTGGGTGATCTATAATGGTAATCGTAGCCATTTTTTGGGAGTCATTAAGTCTAGTGATTGTTGTTGCATGGTTGGTCCTATAACAGCCAAGGAACATGAGGCCATTTTCTTTATTTGCCCAGTCATGCAGGAGATGTATTTATTAGTCGATGTCTCTACCGGTGTAAACAAAGGTTTCTCTGACATTGAAGCTCTGACGCCCACACTCCTCCTTGCACACACAGAGAACTCATTGGATAACTGCAGATACCTAATATTGACGCTGCCTCTTCTAAAAGACTGAAGTCTTCTTCTGAACCTCTAAAAAAAAAAAAGAAAAACAAAACAAAACAAGAAAACACAAGAAAGGAAGCCAGTGCCAGGAATCCTTTGCCGAGCCCGCGCCACCCGAAGGATGCAATTCATCAAGCACTCACCTGGAAGGCGCCTCTGCCTCTTCTGGTGGCTGCTCCTCCGTCTCTGGGAGTCGGACAGACGATTCAGTGCTGGAGGCTGGCGGGGTGATGAGGGGTGTCACCTCAGCCGGCTGGATCACTTCAGGAGGTGTACTAGAGGGCAAAGGTGTGGCATCCCCTGGCAAGTCAATTGCTGCTACGGGAACGCTAGCCACGTCTGGCAAGGGGGCAATAGGAGGAGGGGGGAGGAGGCGGAGCTACAGGAGAAGCTTTTGCCTAGTGGAGGGAAAAAGAAGATGGAGAAGTTATAGATCACAGACAGACAGAGAGCACCCCGCTTACTTTATTAAGACAATCACAGGTGCTGTGAAATATCAAATTGTAACATAAAGCGGTATTTAATGGTCCTTGACTAGCTGTACAGCATGCCGCCAGTTTTAGATAGATGAAGAAGAAGACTTCAAGACTGAAGAAACAGCAATGTCAGGACATTTCCAATGGGAGACACACAGCAACATAAATAAGGTCCTGTCAGTCACAGACTTCAATTACATAACCTTTAGCGAGTCAGAGCAGCTGCTGCACGCTCCCGTGACCAATAAGTTGTGTAGTATGACATCCCCAGCAGCTCGGTCCAATCGATCTGCAACTCACCCTACCAATGAAAGCTCATCAGCAAGTTCAATGCATACAACGCAGTTGTGAGGAATAAGGACTGGTGGCTGTTTTGTACCTGACAGACATTAAGATAGACTTTTCTGTCTGACGTCTCGTCTTTTACGTATCATGACAAAATGGAATAAAAGAAACGTAATTGGGCTGTCGCAAAGAAGGGACTAGCGCGTGATACTTTGGAAATGTGGGGCAGTGCTGGAGAGTCATCAGGGAGCCATCCAATTTGTCATCCCCTGCAATTTCTTGTCATGTAATCTGATATCCTCAGGAAATGAGATCAACTACTGTAGTCATCAAGTTTAATAATAATAATGATAATTCTTTACATTTATATAGCACTTTCCTCATTCCTCAAAGAGCGTTAGTGAGTGGGGAGCCACTTCAACCACAATGATTATGCAACAGCAGCTATTTTTGCACCAGTATGCTCACCACACATGAGCTCTTAGGTAGTGAAGGGGTGAGAGAGAAAGCTAATTACAGACAGTGGACGATTAGGGGGCCAGGATGACTAGGCCGTGGTGGGCAATTTAGCCAGGACATTGGGATACACCACTCAGGAAACTTTTATGACCACAGAGAGTCAGAACCTTGGTTTTATTTCTCATCCAAAGGACGGCAACATTTTTACAGCATAGTGTACCCATCACTGCACAGGGCCACTGAGATCCACATATAGTCCTCAGGGTAAGCGCCCCCTGCTGGCCTGACCAACACCTCTTCTACCAGCAACCCAAGCTTCCAAGCTTTTCCTAGATGGACACCCATTCAAGTATTGACATGGCCCCGAACGTGCTTAGCTTCAGGTGGATGACCTGTTCTGAATGAACCCTTCCAGCTTGAAGCAGTGTAATGTGACGCCAGTTTTAGCTGAAACAGAAATGGTTGAAAGGGAAAGTCTTGAAAGAGAAGGAAAGGACCAGGAGATGAACTAGAGGGGAGAAAGGAATGAAGGAGAAAAAGATTGTGGAGAGGGATTTGGTCATATAGGGCTACCAATTAGCAGCAGGAGGACAATCCCAGAATGCGTGGAGAAAAGTGTACAAGAATTTGCGAAACTGTTGGAAAAGTCTGTTTCATGAAACTTACTAAAAAGGGTGTTTTGGTGTATTTAAAGATTTTTTTTGGAGGGTTAAAGAAAGTAACTCTTTAAGGGAGTTGACAACACTGCACAACCCTTTTCAACCTGTATATTACTTAGAAAAGGGTGTGGCTGAAAAAATACCTTTTGCAAACATGGCTAAACACAACCCACAATGACATAAACTGATATAGTCTTGGAGAAAAACTAATCTAGCAAAGCATTAAAACTGTTAGCCAGATTAGTTGTGACAAAATGCATCACCTGTGGTCTTAGATGGGATCCCACATTGGCCATTTCAAAACTTCAATCAGTCCCACTGCACTCCTGCTGCATGATGGGAACTAAATTCCCCATGACAGGGCTGGTTTTTGAGCTGCTGCTTCCATAACAACCTCCATTCCTAATTGTTGTGAACTAGGAGTCATAAGAGTTCCAAAGCACTTCCAATAATACCCACTAGAGAGGGATATCACCCTTAAACCCAGGCTAGTAATAAGGGAAAACATTGAAACTTTATTTTATACTAGCTGTGTAAGCCCGTGCTGTAAAAAGCCCGGGGTCCTAGAAACTATTGAAATGGTCAGAAAAAAAACTGAAATGCAGAGTCGGCAGTTTGGTTTTGCAGATGTGCTCGCCCCCCTTGTCTATCAGCAGCTAAGCGAGTTTCTCTCTCCTCGGAGGTTTCGTTTTGCTGATGTGCTTGCCTCGCTTGTGTATTAGCGACTAAGCGAGTTTGTCTCCAACTCGTTAACTTGGGACTGCCTTGCCAGTTCTTTCAGCTTTATGCTGTAGCTACACACTTCCGGGCCGGACAGACAGACACACACACTTCCATGCGTAGACGACTAAGCGAAGAAGAAAGAGTAGTGTGTCGAAAAGAGACCCCAAAGCATTGGAGAGAAATTAATGCAAAAATGAAAGCAAAAAAGAAGCAAAAATAATCTATGCGCAAATTCTGAGAGATTTAACCATGCCCGGGGCCAGAAAAAGACAAAGTAGAATGTCGTAAAGAATTCAAAAACGTTGGCGTGATACACATGCAGAGCAGGTTAGTGATTTACTAGGGGGCTCTGCCCCCTGCTCGCTTTCCTCGCCAACCCCTGGTATTGGGTAACCCGAAATACATTGATGTATGTATGAGATATATTGGAGTGTAAAGGTGTAGATGACGAACAAAGGAAGTAAAGAACCCATAGCATGGCACATTAGAAAGATTTATTGGAATATTTCTTTATACACAACATTTGTAGTAAAGATGGTGTGTTGTCCTTGAATGAGGTTTCCTTGGTATGGAGTATGTACAACTTTAACTTTAATGTCAGATGAACGCCGAACTCTTGAGAAGGCTATATAAAGTTGTCCATGTCCAAGTACAGGCTCAGAGAGGTATATGCCAACTCTGTTCATGGTTTGTCCTTGGGATTTGTTGATTGTCATGGCAAATGCAGGTTTAATGGGAAATTGGCGTCGTTAAAGTGTAAAAGGTAATTCCAGGTCAGAACTTGTAAGGTCAACTCTAGGAATCAAAACAGTATTGTTAGAATGTGATCCTGTAAGTACTTTTGTAGACTTAGCTAATGGGTGACTGTGTATGACTTTCAGCAACGTTTTCTCATTATCAGCTCTGTGTATTGCTTGTTGTCAGGAAGGGTCATTCGTTGATAGATTGTGACTTCTGGATCTAACACGTAGATTTGTGCATATTTGCGTTCGTGATTTGGTTCAGGGTGCACTGTTCCAATCCAAAGTAATATTTGTCCACATACGCGAATGCAGTATGGGCCATTGCCAGCTGGTGGCCTGATATTCACCCCGGTAGATGCAAAAGCAAATGAACTATTGTAGGATCCAATGCAGTCCATAAAGTTTTTTACTTTCGGGTACATTGTTAGTTAGAAGCTTCCGTAGATATTCAGGAAAGTCATCTAAAGGAGGCAGTCTAACCTGACCCTTTTGACAACAAGGTGTAAACTCATTAGTTGTATTGCCAGTTGTTTCTTCAGGGAAGTTAAGTGAATGACAATGACAGCAAATGATATTCATTAATCCTAATGAAAGTTCACTAATAGTAGAATCATTACAGAATGCGTTGTCAGCTAATTGGCGGAATTGTTTAGCGGCTGTTTGTCATTCCTTTCTTTGCCGTTTATCTATTGCCTCTGCTGTTTGAGAGGCGCGTTGTAGGCGCCTGCGTTCATTAATTGTATTCAGGCGGGCTTGTTTGTGTATCTCCGTCAGTTGTGGTCTTTTGTTTTGAACCCCTGCCTGCTTTGCTTCCGCAGTTTCAGACACGCGTTGTAGGCGTCCATGTTCATTGTATTTGTCCATGCGGGCTCGTTTTTGTAGCTCCATTAGTCGAGCTGTTTGGTTTTGGAGCCGAGACAGTTTTGCTTCCGCGGTTTCAGACGCGCGTTGTAGGCGCCTACGTCTATTGTTTTTATCCATGCGGGCTCGCTTTTGTAGCTCCGTTAGTTGAGCTGGATCGTTTTGGAGCTGTGACCGTGACTCCATTAGTTATCCGTTGTCTACCGTTAGTAATATGGATAATTGCACTTACTGTTAATACGGAGCGTTTTCTGTGGTTGTACTGTTAATAATGCATCACTGTAATGTGATTCACATATGCTATATGGTTTGGACGTGTGAGGATGCCGTATGTTTAATACGGAGAGTTCGTTTAGTCTTATTACCCGGACCATGCTGTGTGGTGTGGATGTTTAGTTCAGAAGCGCTATGTCTCCTGCGTCCATCGCCGTGTACCTGGGTCCGTGCCTTTCGGTTTACCATTCTCGGTTAGTAATATGGATGAAGTAGGAAAATTCAAAAGTCTCAAAAAATGATAGTAAAGATTGCATTACCGCAAACAAATGGAAATTACTTGGTGAAATAACAGAACAGCAAAAAGAGATCGAATAGTGTTTGAGGATGTCTGGGGGAGAAGAGAGACAAGGCAGTGAGACAAAAGGACAACTGCTGTACAGGCTTTTAAACATTCGAAGCCCCACACGAGATGCATATCACGCGGCACAGCAGCAGCAAGCCAGCAGCTCATCGAGCAAAGAGGAGGTTAAAAAAAAAAAAAAAAAAAACGATTTGTTTCTCATTGTATCACCATTTAAGAGGGGTTTGGGAGGAGCGACCGCATCTCTTTGGGGTGCGTTCAGCCCCCCTCTTCACAACGGCGCGTAGCGCTGGCAGGTGTGGGAAACGGATTGGTGAGCGAAGCGAATTTATATATAAGAAAAGATTTATTTATTAAAAAGAGTGTTCCAAACACAATGAAGCTCAACAGAGAACAAAGGCAAAATAAAACTGCCTGAAACACGAAGGCAATCCAAATCAAACAAGTCCCAATACAGTATATACACAAGGTCAAAAAACAGAGCAGAAAGCTGAAAAATCAGAGATCCAAATCTTCTTCTTTTGGCTGCTCTCATTTAGGGGTCACCTTCTATGCTTGTCTTTTTACATCTTCTTTGGCCTTCCTCTTTTCCTCCTGCCTGGCAGATCCATCATTGACATTCTTTTCCCGATGTACCCCTCATCTCTCCTCTGTACGTGCCCAAATTTTCTCAATCTCGCCTCTCTCACTTTGTCACCAAACTGTCATACCTGCGTTGTCCTTTTCATTCCTAATCCTGTCTACCTTTGTTACTCCAAGCAAAAATTTTGGCATCTTTAACTCTGCCACTTTCAGCCCTGCCACTCTGCATCTGTCTCCAAACCATTTAACACAGCCGGTCTCACTACCACTTTATAGACTTTCCCTTTCATTCTTGCAGGGACTCTTCTACCACAAATCACTCCTGCCACTCTTCTCTACCCAGTCCAGCCCGCCTGCACTCTCTTCTTCATCTCTCTGCCACACACTCCATTGCTTTGGACTGTTGAACCCAAGTATTTAACTTCATCTATCTTCACCACCTCTTCACCCTGCAGTCAGTGATCAGATCAGAGATCAAAAATCGGATATACAAATAATTCACAAAAATCACAATAAACACAAGTAAACTTGCCAACTCTGCAGCATACTTATAATGAACCGACAAGAATTGTGGGAGATTTATAGGGTGGAGGGCAGTTCTTGGCGTTAATTGATAAGTTGCCCGGCTCTTGGGGTATCACATAACACAGGAAGCTTACATACATAAACAATATCAAAAACAAAGAATAATTCACATAAACAACAAAATTAACATTAACACAATCAACATAAACCAAAGAGCAAAAAATGGACAAAACTAACACGAAACATGTATTTGAACCCCAGCAAGGGAAGAAACCCTTTATGAGACATGACACCAATATAAATACCACATAAACTATATTTTAAGGTGGACATGCAAAATTCTGTGAATACAGGCTAAATTGTTTTTGCATGATTGACAGATTATGAATTTATTTGTACAGATTTTTGACAGATAGTGTCTCACCTTTGTCACCATAACAACAACAAAGTTCTTTTCGTCAATCTTGTAATCCTTCAAGGGGATGTCATCATTCAAGATTTTACCTGAGACATTAAAGTCAAATAAAAAGGTTAATGTAATAGTAAAAAAGAAAAATCCAAAAGTCAAAAAAAAAATTGACACAAAAAAGCAGGTTCATTTACATTTATCATTATTTACATGTACAGGTAACATATGCCGATTTCATTTTATTTTTCTTTCTATTTCTTTCACTCTCAAATGGTACATTCTACCAATATCTTTACAATTTTTAGTGTTTATTTGACTTGTTCTGTACTAAGGGAATACTCCATTCAAACATTTTATTTTTTACGTTACTTACCCCATGTAGTTTATAGTGATAATGGAGAGAAAAAAAATTAATCTCATGTTCACATGAAAGAACATGACCCAATGATGACCACCACTATACAATACAGCAAACAATATCAAAACATCCATGGAGAAATCTCCTATTACTCGTGTCACATAATTCACACATCAAGCCATCCAGTCGTATGCTTACAGAGTGCAAAACGCATGCATTTTTTGTTAAAATTAGTGTTACATAAATACCTCCATACAACGGCTGTAGTCCACAAACAGAAAGCCCCTTCACATGAGATTGTGCTTTTGAATTGAAGACTTGACCAGTGAATGAGGGACGGTGTTAGGTCTTCAATTCAAAAGCATAGATCTCTATGAAAATATGACATTAAAATTTTTCTCGACCATCACGACAGAGTACATGGGGGTAAGTAACATATCAAAAATATTACTAATGGGTTGAATATTCCCTTAAGGAATTTTTTTTTGTGCTCTTTTGAAACTTGTTGTATTTTTCCTTTTCTGTCAGTAAATCTTCCTTTACAAAGATTTCTTGCGGCCTTGCCCTATACCAGCTAGGGTTTGAAAGTTATCCTCTACCTTGTGGAACATTTAGAGTGTATTAAAGAATATATTTTGCTTGAATTTTTAGAATGGAGTGCATTTTGGCCCAGCGTAGACTGAAACCAGCCACTCAGGAGAAAGCTTGGCTGCCTTGTGGTGCACTTCTTCTGGGCAGGCTGGAGGGATTCAGGCCTACTTCCCTGGGTGTTTTTGAAGAACTCCCATTATTGTTTGCTATTTGTGGGATTGTATTACAATAATAATTAGGAACTGAGATTTTCTTTAAGGCAACTGAATGGTTCTGTTTTATTTTAAATTAACTGAAGCTTAGCCTGTTTTATCCTGGGTGCTTTTTAATGTCTGCCACCACACCCCTACTCCACATTTAATTTTTTTTCAGCCCATTAAGTACCCCTTACCTGCATAAATAAGCTTCTGTCCAGAAGCTGGATAAGCATCAGAGCCCTTCTCAGCTTCAATTTTTTCCTTCAATGATCTTACCTAAAAGAAAAAGCCACAAGCCACTTAGACATTACTGCTACTCTACAATAAAAAAGGCATTAATTAATTACAAGTTAGCAAGAAGTTAGTCATGTTCACTGAAATCAGACTGCTTCACATCCAAAAAAATGGATCAATCAAAGCTGCTCAGCAGGTGAATGACAGACAGACAGACAGACAGACAGACAGACAGACAGACAGACAGACAGACAGACAGACAGACAGACCGCCCTGCCACGCAATGCATCTTGCGTCAATGACGCGTTCACAGCCCCGTGGCACAACGCATCCATTGGACATAGGAGAATCACTGCCTCAACGACAACTTCACAGCCCCCATGCAACGTGCCTGTCAGCCGTAGACCGACTGCCGATCCGCAGGGTTCTTTATTTCGGCCAATGACCTGGCCCACTTCCTCTCTGTCCCCTTTCCTCCAGGACGATCCGATCCCAGTCGTGGATCCACAGCCGCTAACCCAACCTGACAAGGAGGATTATCAGTGCCTGATCTGAAGGAGGAAGCTGAGGCAGAATGACTAAGGAAGTCCCTGCTTATTTGCTGTACCTGTGTGTCATGGAGTTGTAGCTCCCACTTCAATAAATACGCTTCCTGTTCCTGTTTGAAGTTGAATAATAAAGTTGATCGTTCTGAAGCCTGAGACTGAGCCTCATCTTGCGGGTGCAAGAGAGTGACTCACGCATCGATCGATCGATCGATAAATAGTGCAGTATATAAGTGATAGATAAGATATTATATTATATTAAGACATATTATTGATAGGTAGATATGGAAACATAAGAAACAGAAGAGACCATTCAGTCCATCAAGCTAATAGCTAAGCTCTCCTTAATATCTCATCCAGATTTTTCTTAGAGGTTTTCAAGGTTTCTGCTTCAGCTCCATGCCTCAGTAGTTTGTTCCAGAGTTCCACAACCCTTTGCATAAAGACGTGCTTCCTGGCTTCATTCTGAAATACTATTCCCCTTAATTTCCACTGATATCCTTTAGTACAGGGGTAGGCAACGTCGGTCCTGGAGTGCCACAGTATGTGCAGGTTTTTGTTCCAACCCAGTTCCTTAACGAGAACTCAATTATTGCTGATGAAGCACATATTGCTTAAGTGACATTTTAATGCTTCATTTTAGTGGTCTCGCTTGTTAAGGTTCTCCAACCTTAATTGCTTATTTCAATCTTAAACTGCTGCATTCAGTGTTTTAATTGCTCCTTATTAGCAATAAGATGTAAAACAGGGGTAGGCAATGTCGGTCCTGGTGAGCCGCAGTGGCTACAGGTTTTCATTCCAACCCAATTGCTTAATTAGAAACCAATCATTGCCAATCTCAGACCTTATTTAATTTTATGGCTTGTTAGTCTGTGCAATGTAAGGCTTTTATATCGTAGATTTTTTTCCTTTCCAAGGATATCATCCAAATGATTTGAAGCCTAAAACAGATCATTTTCAGTCTGTCACATTTTTCTATTAAGTGTTTTATTAAATCAAACCGTGCATGATGAACACACACAGATGTAATTGGAAAAAAGCTAGCTGGAGAACTGCTGGCTGCTTTGTCTTTTACATCTTATTGCTAATAAGGAGCAATTAAAACACTGAATGCAGCAGTTTAAGATTGAAATAAGCAATTAAGGTTGGAGAACCTTAACAAGCGAGACCACTAAAATGAAGCATTAAAATGTCACTTAAGCAATATGTGCTTCATCAGCAATAATTGAGTTCTCGTTAAGGAACTGGGTTGGAACAAAAACCTGCACATACTGTGGCACTCCAGGACCGACGTTGCCTACCCCTGCTTTAGTACACGATTCACTGTTAAGCTAAACAAAATGTTGCTGGCTCTGCTTTATCAATGCCTTTGAGGATTTTAAATACCTGAATGAGATCCCCATGCAGTCTTATCTGCTGGAGACTAAACAGGTTTCATTCTCTGAGTCTGACACAGTAGGACACGTCCTCAAGCTCTGAGATGCACTTGTTTGTTCTCCTCTGCACAGCTTCAGGTGCTGCTTTGTCTTTCTTGTACTGTGAAGAGAAGCACTGCACACAATACTGCAGATACCGGCTTATGAGTGCATCATACAGTTTTAGCATAACATCCCTTGACTTAAATTCAAAAGTTTTATGATACAGGGTGAGGCAGAAAGGACGGATGTTTTTTACAAAATCACAAAATTGTTAATTTTTTCTTAGAAATAAATTTATTGAAAGATTTGAGTTCATATTGAAATAGCATTTGACAAAATCAAGTGTGGAAAACAACATCTCCCATGTGGTGTCCGTTATCACTGATGCATTTCTGAAGGCGTTCATGGAAGTTGGCCTCCACTCTTTTCAACATCGCTCTGTCGATTTGGGCGACTTCCACGTGAATGGCTTCCTTCAGTTCCTCCAATGTATGGGGCTTATGCTCGTATACATGTGCCTTGAGGTGACCCCACAAGAAATAATCGCACATGGATAAGTCAGTGGACCGAGGTGGCCAATGAATGTCACCAAACCTGGAAATGAGGTGACCAGGGAAGAGAGGGCAAATAACATCCATTGATGCTCTAGCTGTGTGGGCTGTCGCCCCATCCTGTTGGGAATACATTTTCATTGTAATTCGGCTAAAAAGAAGATGTTTATCATCTCGATAAAGTGCTCCAAACGATTACTGAGGCCAAGTTCAGAAGAATGCTTCCGAGCAGATTGACTTGGACTGCGCAGCAGGGCTAGTCGTATGCTTTCCACATTTTCAGGGGTACGTGCCGTTCGTGTAGCCCCCGAAGGACTTTTGTTCATTAGTGTACCTCGTGTACGAAGTGCTTTAACCCAACGCAGGATAGTGTTACGAGCGGGAACAGCTTTATTTCTGTGGATATTGAAATGGCAACGAAACTCACGCTGAACTGCAGTAATAGATTGGTTGTTCTTGACAAAACAGTTGTACGCAAAAACACGTAGTTCTATCGTCCACGGCTCCATGGCTTCAACTAAAAAGAAAATAAAACAAATTCTAAGACTTCGCAATCATCCTCAGTAGCACTGAGGTGGTTTGACTTTGAAAAGATTGATGTTGCTCAAAAGATAGCAATCTAAAATATATATTGGAAATCAGTTGCCATTAAAGAGAGTTCGACAACTAACCTGTTTCACCATCTGTGAACTAAACCACCAGACAGCAGTCAGCTGTCCACAACAGGTCTAAATCACCCAAGGTGCAAGCACAAAAACACACTCAGCAAACTTTAGTGAAATTATTCTGCAAAAAAGTGCCATACAACAAGAAAAGAGACAGATGGCATGACATAACAAATGCAGACACCAATTACATCGCAAAAGATATGGTGCCAATTCAAGCGGTTAAGAGGGATGGTTTCAAACAACTTGCGAATACTTTAGACGAACGACACACACGGACTGGCCAGAAATATTTCAGTCAAACAGCTCTGCCTAAATTGTAGGATTCATATCGCCAAACTCTGACACATAACCTACAGAGGGGTTCACATTTTGCCACAACAACAGATTTACGGTCAAACCGAAGATCCACACCATACCTCTCCTTGGAAGTGCATTTCATTGACGAAATATGGCAACTGCAAAGCTACCATTTGCAAACATCCATCCTACTTGCCCGAAGGCCACACAGGTGACATCATTGCACAAGGACTGAAAGATGCGCTGGCATCATGGTCGCTTCGAGAAGACCACAGATAGCAGGGCTAACGTGCACTACAGATTAACAACTGGAAGAGACTTCCTTGTTTTGAACATTTTTTTGGCTTCATATTGCCATTGGTGAGTAATTTGGGTTCCTCTATAAAATTTAAGTGAAACTGATCTAGTATGGAGCCCTGTGGATGTCAGGCAAAAAAAAACTGTTTGAACAACTTTTTATTTTTATTTCCATAACAAGCATATGCCAATCAGGCGCCTTTAATTTTGCAATCCGTCTTGGCTGGGGGTCCTCGATTACTTTAAACATTCGCACACACTAAGCCCTATGCCTGCAGAAATTGGAGCAGGTGATGACACGAGAGAGATCAAAAAAACAAAAAACGTCTTTTAGCAGTCATTATAAAAAAAAAAAAAAAAAAAAAAATGAGAACAGGAATTCAGAGAAGGTGAAATTGAAAAAGAGATGAAGAGCTACTTGATGATACCCGAGGTGAAAAGTGGTGTAAATCCACTTGAGTGGGGGAAAACACAAGAAGTACACTTCACCCAAACTGGGGAAACCTAAAACCAAAGTACCCGTGCATCCCTGCCTCAAGTAGTCCTCCTGAGTGGGCTTTCCGCACCGGACGAAATGCTGTAACATGTAACTGTGCTGCTCTGAATCCTGATGCTGCGGACAGACTGGTGTTTCTGTCACACAACTTGAAGTTTCCTCAGTAGAATTTTACAGTTTTTTATTTTTTTCTGATATCTTTGTGTAACATTGGACAGAACTTGAAGTTAGTAATCAATTGGTTTTGATTTTTTGTATCTTTGTGAAATATATGACAGAACTTCTTTACAAATACTATTTTTTCCTGTGCAGTGTTTGACAGAACTTTGGATTTTTACACAATAGTACATTATGTTAGATCTTTGTTCTTGCTTGTATGCTGCACAATTCATCTTACAGCAGAGCAGTTTATGTTTATCCAGAATGTAATATTCATGCCCTGTAGTTCACTTATACAATGGAACCTTGGATTGCGAGCATAATTCATTCTGGAAACGTGTTTTGTAATCCATAGCACTCATATCAAAGTGAATTTCCCCATAAGAAATAATGGAAACTCCGATGATTCATTCCACAACCCAAAAATAGCCATATAAAAATGATTAATACAAAATATAAAGTAAAAATACATATAACCTACACTTTACCTTTGAAAAGAATCATGGCTAGTGTGAGTGAGTTTCTAAACTCTTTTGGGATTCCACCCAAGGGTACGACATGCGGAAGAGAGTCCTGAAACAACCGCAGGCTCCCAGCGCTGTAGCAGTCCGCTGTACAAGCGAATCCGAAAAGATCGCAGACATGCTATAAGCACCTGCAGTTGATGGGTGATAACAAGTAAAATTATATATGCAGGGCACAGTATTACTTGGCCACTAACCTGGCCACAACCCGGCCTGACCGATGTATCTGTGTATAGGAGAGTGGCAAATCCCGCTACAATAAATAATCACACTGTTCCTGTTTCAAGCTGAATAAAGGTGGTGTTGCTAAAGTACTGAGACTCAGCTTCGTGTTTTAGGGTGCAAGACGGGGACTCACACGTTACAACACACCCACACGTGGTCACAATGCTATAGTAAACAGTATACGCTCATACAGATGTTGACTATATGAGTAAGGCATGCCAACTGTGCCTGAGAATGGGAGACGATTACCCACAAACCCGCAGCATTAGAGAGAGAAGAACCATCAGCTCAGTTGTGATCACCTGACACTCGGCAGACAAAGCGTATACGTACTACTCGTATTGCAAGACCTCACTCGTTTATCAAGTAAAAATTGAGTAAAAATTTTGGCATGTCTTGCAAAACACTCGCAAACCACATTACTTGTAATCCAAGGTTCCACTGTATTTAACATGCTGTCTCCCGTGGCTCCGCCCATGTAGTAGTGAAACAGGACAAACTTTAAAGATTAATAAACAAACAGGTATCGCTAGCTAAGTGGAGGCAAGATACGCTGCAAAACGCAGAGGTAGAGCGATTCGAACGCAGGCTGGCGCGTGAGTGAGGAGGGCCCTGCCCGGTTCATCACTTCTGACCTCCCCTCGGCCTCTGGCTCAGATTAGCGCGAATATATCTGAGCGTGAGTGCGGATGGCCCCACCCCCCTCCCATCGGCCCACTGCGTCTCTCTCGGATTCACGCAAATAAATCGGTACCGCAAGCGAACTATGATACTTAGCGCGATGAGAGAAGTCGCAAAATCAATCGGAATGTTCAAGCAAATTATAGAAGAAAACCATGATCTAGTTCTCTCATGAACAGCAGACATACATACAGACTGACAGACAGACACTGGATTTTACATACAGTGATACCTTGAGATACAAGTTTAATTCGTTCCGTGACCGAGCTCGTAAATCAAAATGCTCTTATTTCAAATTAAATTTTCCCCATTGAATGAATTGAAATGCCATTAATCCGTTCCGGACCCACAAAAAACACTGCAATTTTTTGTTACATGTTTTTAAATAAGAAAAATGTACTTATAAATAACGAATATTGTATAAAAACACAATACAATAGAATGTACTGCAATAAAGTGGTTTTATTAAGTACAGTACAGTATAATGTACAGCATTTACCTTGGAGATCAGACGAGTTGAAGATGCTGACGGAGGTGGTGGAGAAAGGCTGAACTGAATAACTGAATGTTATTCACTGATTTTTGCCCTTTTCGCCACACCTTCCTTACTTTCATCTGCAGGGGTTTTCGAAAAAAACCTGTCCAATGAGGTCTGTTTCATCCTCCCTTTCAGAATGTTTCTAAAATGCGTCATGCAAGTGTCATTAAATAGCGCAGTCGCACGCCCAGTTGAAAATTTTCTGGGTGTTTCTTTTGAATAAAAGTATGAAAGTTTCTCCCACATTCTCATCATTTCCTTTATCTCACTTGTAGAGATAACTTCCTCCACCTCCTCCGCGTCACTTATTTCCTGCAAAACCTCCGTGTGCTGCTGCGTCTGTAGCTTCTTTAGCTCCTCCGTTGTCAGTTCCTTAGAATGCTCCTCGATGAGCTCATTGATGTCACCTTCATCCATGTCCAGGCTTGCTGGGGGATGTATCCTTCAGCCGCTATTATTCCTGCAAAAGTTTTGAGGTAATCCTCAGCTGCCTTCATATCCTCGCTTGCTGCCTCACCATGCCTGACAACGGAGTGAATGCCGGTCCTCTTTTTAAAATTCTCGAACCAGCCCCGACTGGCTTTAAATGGCTCGCCCGATGCCAAGTCTGTCAAAGTGCCTAGGGTCTGCTGCTGCAAATCAGCGTAAATCGCTCGTGCCTTCTCACAGATTATAGCCTCCGTCACGGTATCTCCTGCGAGCTGCTTCTCCGTCAACCAAACAATCAGCAGCTTCTCCATATTTTCATGGATAGATGTCCGCTGTTTAGAAATGATTTTAACTCCCTTCGCTGGCGTTATTGCCTTTATCGACTCCTTCTGCTTCAGTATGGTGCAGATTGTAGAAGTGCTACGTTTGTACTGCTTTGCCAAATCGACTACACGCACACCTTGCTCATGTTTTTCTATAATTTGTTCCTTTAATTCAATGCACATCATCCACTTCTTCTCTGCACTGTCCTTCGCACTCACTTTCTTTGGACCCATAGTTGGAAAAACGAAGTTTTGCAAAATAACTGCGAGCACAACGCTGAAGCCTCCACTGCAAGCTAACTGCTTAAAGTGAACGAGTGAGTCGCGAGATGTTGCGGCGTTCACTGTGGCGAGCTGCACGAACTAGCGGTGGGGTGGGGTATCTGAAGCTGGCTCGTAACCCAAATTTTAGCTCTCAACTCAAAGCAAAAAATCGGCCAAGAGACTGCTCGTATCTCAAAAAACTCGCTAGTTGGGACACTCGTAAGTCAAGGTATCACTGTATATATATATATATATATATATATAGAGAGAGAGAGAGAGAGAGAGAGAGAGAGAGAGAGAGAGAGAGAGAGAGAGAGAGAGAGAGAGAGAGAGAGAGAGAGAGAGAGAGAGAGAGAGAGAGAGAGAGAGAGAGAGAGAGAGAGAGAGAGAGAGAGAGAGAGAGAGGACAGGGCAAAAAATGCGTCAGTCCAAAACAAGTCAAAGTTCATAAAGTTTTTTACGCATATTACTATTAACACAACTTAAAATCTCACATTTAAGACTTTTCAAAAGGGGTTTTAATGAGGGGGGAGGCACAAAAAGTGAAACCACGTTAACACACCAACACACCAAAACAGTTCAACATATGGTACTGAATTTGGCATTTTGTTTAGGTCTGGCCCCACTTACACTGAAGGCGACATTCCACCTCAGAGTTTCAAATGAAAGATGGCTGTAGTACAATGGAAGACCAACACACAAATCACACACCACTCAAAAACAGCCGTGCCTGCTTTCACCACAACTTCTGTTTACATTTTTGTTCATACAACTTAAAACACGGGCTTCATTAAGTTTGAAGAATTTCATTGGGGGAGATGTAATAGAAGGACCAACCCCACAAAAACCACTCATTACTCCAAAACAGCTGAATGGACATCCATGAAATGCTGCATGTATTGTAACAGTAGGGGGCGCTGGAGCTCCCTTGAACCCTTAGGTACCACGCCAAACACCAGGTAAAAGTCCAAGTCCAAGACTATTTTTATAATAACAAAGTGCACAAAGCACCCTCCTCTCCACACTACTCATATAATCAATACTCAATCAATAATCACAATCCTCCTCCTCTCCCAGACGCGTTGCCACCCTTCCTCCCAGCTCAGCTCACTCGTCTGGGTTTCCCACAGTCCTTTATAGTCCATGACCCGGAAGTGTTTCGCCCTTCTGTCCATGTGACTTGGAACACTCACGGGTCATATAAAAACTCTTCTTCTTCACCCTGGAAGTACGTCGTTTCCCCTGCCGCGGTCATTAAGACACACTTCCGGGTTATAGGGCACATATAAGTCTTTGAGCCTCCCTGCAGCGTCCTCTGGTGGGCCCCACGGTGTCCAGCAGGGTTGGGAATAAAAACTCCATTGTTCATGATTCCCTGCTGGTCTTCGGGGGCATTCCCATGCTACAGCGAGGGCTCCATCTAGCAGCCTGGGGGTATTGGCCGGGATGAACAGCCGGCCATCTCCCACAGTATATATACAGTGGGTAGAGAAAAGAATCAACACTCTCCTCTTCGAAATATTCACATTTTGTTGCTTTGCAGCCTGAAATGAAGATACACACAAAAAAATACTTCTCCAGGTTTATTTACTCAATGCAACTTATAACAGCCAAGTATGGGAAATTCTTTTCTATACCCATTGTATTATAGGTAACCCAACCTAAAATTTTTCAAAGCCCATAAACTCTACATCCTGCCTATTGAAAAAGGCGGCCCAAAAGCAAACTCCAATTGGCCCAGCCAGTCGTCCCGCCAGAAACACAGAGAAAAAAAACGAGAAAAATGATCCCTCAGAAATTCCTACATTAGTACAGAACATGAATGCAATACTCCTCGTAGCATAGCAACATTCAACCCATAATGCAGTGCGCAGTCTAGAAGCGGTGGTAGCAGTCTCTGAAACTGTGACGAACTGTTGAAGGAGCCACTTCCCTGAGGGAATCTCTTCCTCTTCCTCTTTTACCATTCGCCCCGCTATCACCCTGATCATGTCACTCAGCTCTCTCTAGGGAGGTGCCCTGAGCCCTCACAAAGTGCGTTCCCCCAAGACTTGGCCACCCGGACAGCAGCAAGACATCTCACAATATCAACAAGCATGTGATGATTTAAACCTAACCCGGGTTCACTGAGTGTGCCATAGACGTTGTACTCATGTGTGTCAGTTACTGTTAATGGGTTTGTGCACTGTTGGCATTGACAGCCCAGATAGTTTTTTTTTTTAATTCTGTTAAATGCACTTTGTGCCGTAACTGGGTCATATACATTGTAACAAGTGGCCTCGGCCATTACCCAGCTAGGACGCCAATGGAACAGAAGGACTGGAGGAGAGAGCACTGCTGAGGTAATACCTCAGCTGGGATGCAGCTATGGCACCACGGATTCCCATAGGGCACACTGGGAGCTGGAGTTTGGTGCAGTCCTCTTGGGTTCCATGAGGGCCAGCAGGGGGAGCTACAGAGCCTTATAGAGGATTTCCACCACACCGGAGGTTGATTCCAGGTAATCCTGATGAACCACTTGGAGCACTCCCAGGTGCTGAATAAAAGGAGCCGGCTCACTCTATTTGAGGGCCAGAGACGGGAGGAAGAGGACAAAGCCTGAGGAGGAGGACTGGCGTCAAAATGGACTGTGTTGGGCTCTGTGAGCATTGTCTGCTGGGATGGATTGTAAATAAACCGTGTCTTGTGTGCTAAACCTGTGTCCTGCCAGTCTGTGTCGAGAAGAGGATGGCTGTACGCGCCCTTAGGCATCACAACGTATAGATACAGTATATATGCAGTGGTTCAATTGCAGCACTGCTGCCTGGCATTAAGAAGTTCATGGGTTCACATCCCACGTGGGGCACAAAGCGATTTAAGTACAGTCAACTCCATTTCTCCGTGGACGAGATTGCCACATGCACTTAAGCGGAGTGTGCGCTTAATAGGAGTGCAACATGTCAGTCCTAACAGTTGACCATTCAGTTACCCCACCTACTAGCCTACTGAAAAGCAATAAAATACTATTAAAATAGTCTACGGTGAAGAATATAGTGAATACTTGTATAATACATACATATACATTAACTGTTCAGATATACATGTATTGTACCTGAACAGCACTGGCAATTCATAATACATGTAGTTGCACGTGTCCAAGTGTCAATCAATCGGGCCTACATTTTACGAAAATAATCAGTCATTGTTTTCTGCACACTGTTCGCACGATTCAGGCTGTGTATCGGATTACTGATGCTGTAAAATCGTCCATAGTTCCGACAGCCGTTTAGCTCCAGATAACAACGCAGCAGGCGTAGGGACTTCAGCGCGTCCATGAATGAAAGTCTCTGTAGGGGGCTCATTAATCGCACTGGCAGCAGTAGTATCCTCCTCTCTCGGTTGTTGGTAGTGTCCTTAATGACTGTACAGATCTCGGCATCAGTAAATTCAGCTGAACGATCTGTCTTCAAACGGTCACAAGAGCCGAGCTACTTACAACATTTCACGCTGATTATGTTATTTGAGCGTGTCAATCAATATCGGTGTCTGACATGTGCATGTGAAGAGGCCGTGCAGTTAACCGGAGTGAATTTGGCTGGAGAGAACCGCAATGGGATCAATACTGTATGTGCGCTTATTGTTAGTGCGCTTATCCGAAGTTATTCCCCGTTTACTTGACTTTATACAAGCCATGCAAGTCACGTGCAGCTAAGCGGAGTGTGCGCTTAACCAATGTGCACTTAAGTGGAGTCGACTGTAGTGAGAAAAACAGCATGTAAATATAAAGAATTGCTATTATTATATGACGAAACTATTTATTTTATTTCAAAATGAAAACAAATATCCATATTACTAACCGAGTATGGTAAACCGGATGGCATGGACGCAGGTACACGGCGATGGGACCATGAGACGTACTGCGCAGGCGCGTACAGCGCACGTCTCATAAACCGCAAGCGAAGTCGTATCCACCGCGCACGAAGGAGTCACGGCCCAAGAACGAAAGGGCTCAACTAACGTGAATGAGAAATGAAGAAACAACGCGCCCATAGCTAACGACTAACGACACAGCCACACAGAAAAGAGGATTCTGCGCTGCAGCCCAGATTCAAACGGAAGAGGCTACGGAGGCCCCACAGGTCCACAAAGATAGTACGGAAGTCGCGGGAAAGTACAAAAGGCAAAGGCGCCTACACAGCACAGTGAAACCCGACATAGTACGGAAGGCGCAGGCGTCACCGCCATATTGTGAGTGGCACTACTGCGGAGTGAAGGCGCAGGCGTCACCGCCATATTGTGAGTGGCACTACTGCGGAGTGAAGGTGCAGGCGTCACCGCCATATTGTGAGTGGCACTACTGCGGAGTGAAGTTAGGAATAATGTGCTGCTTGGGATTGTACAAACCGCTGAACGCTTTACACCACATTCAAACACAATACAGCTCAACGATACACACACGAGCCCACCTGGATAAGATCAATGAACGCAGGCGCCTACAACGCGCGTCTGAAACTGCGGAAGCAAAGCAGGCACGGGTTCAAAACGAACAAGCTCGACTGACGGATATACAAACACGAGCCCGCCTGGATAAACAACGCGCCCATAGCTAACGACTAACGACACAGCCACACAGAAAAGAGGATTCTGCGCTGCACCCCAGAGTCAAACGTAAGACACTACGGGGTCCGCAAAGGTCCACAAAGATAGTACGGAATATATAAGAGCACACCCATCAAAAAAAAAATCAATCGTGTAAAAGCACATAGTACACACAAATCATGTGCTCTCAGCGCATATAAAGCGTATAAGGACAATACGGAGAATAGAGACCCAAAGGCATTGGAGAGAAACAAAGGCAGATAAGAGATTATGAAAGCAGTGGAATTCGAAAGGCTCAAACAAACGATGGCGCGATACACATGCAGACAAAGGTACAGAATATGACAGCAGTAAAATTCAAAAGTATTGTAGCGTCCCAGCCAGGTTGAGGGCTTTTTGGTTTTAAGTGACTGTTAGGTCCGATTGAGGGAAGGCGGAGTACAGCACGGAGGACTGATAGCGGGGTATTGATTTGATGGGGGGGGGGGGGGGCGTTGGAGAGGGTGCTAGAAAGTTGTGTTTGGGGTTAGGAAGTCAGCGATTGTTCAAGTAAAACTTTTGTGACACTTTATCATGTCAGTCACTACAGTATCAAAGAAAAGATAGAAACGATTGCATTACCGCAAACAAAAGGTGATTAATCATCAGAACCAGGTGTAACTGAAAAAATACCAGGACAAATTGAGGTCTGAAAAAAAGAGTAGACAACAAAGTCTTTTCGCATTCGCATCATTCAATGGACAAAACATGGATTTACACAATAATGGACCATATGCTATGAGAATCTGTGGTCCCACAACAGTTAAAGGAACGACAAGTTAACTTTCAAAGAGTACACAATTCGGTTGGGTGTATATTTATGATCTCGGAGAAGCGAGGCAAATTTTAACAGGCAAAAAGAAAGGTGATGTATATATTCCGCGAATAACATTACACACCAAAGGAGATCGTGATATGCCATTCGTAGTAAAATGTTTAAAGTTTACCGTGAGAATAGCTTTTGCTATGACAATCAATAAATCACAGGGACAAACAGAAACACTCGGATTATTTATTACAGAAACAGAAACAATATTCACTCACGGGCAGTTATATGTTGCGTTGTCACAATGTGTCTCCAAAAAATAATGTTTTTAATGAAGCTTTAAAGTAAAAGTGAAAATAATGAAATTGAAACAATTCCAAAACAAAAAATGTAAAATTGTATATCCAATTAACCAAACACAGGGGTTGGCGAGCGAAGCGAGCAGGGGGTGAAGCCCCCTAGTTACTGCTAAATGAAATGTGGAAAACTCACGCTATTGGTCCAAGAGATTATGATATGCTAATGCCCACCTGAGAGAGTAACCACGGAGCACACTGCCTCTTTTTTCTATGTACTGTGCCTACGTGACCACACGGTAATACCAGAACTATTCTGAAGCGATGTTTGCACTGTTCTATGTTTTTTATACCTCACATCCTCATACACCTTTATCGTAAGAGCATCCCTTATCTACGATGGAGCGTTCGATCAGAAGAAAACAAGAAGCTGGTTTTAAATTAAAAGTCGTTGAAGTGGCTAAAGAAATTGGTAACTGCGCTGCTACAACAAAATTCGATGCATCTGAGAAACTGATGTGAGATTGGAGGAGGCATTTTTGAACGGGCGTATAAGTTGGGGTCTAATTTTATGATCGATTTTTCGGGTTTCAAGACCCAACTTAAACGTGAGTATACACAGTAATTATGGTCTCGAGAAAATACCTCCAGATAGACAATGATTTTAGTTGTTTAGCCGTAGCAATTGCTTTGTTTCAACGTCGAGTCTCTTCATCTGTTTCATTAGCATGATGTCGTTGTTTGACGATGGCGTTTGCTGCACACAGCTAGTGAGAAGTGCAGTGCATGCAGGTGCCATCTAGTGGCTGTGGTTGAGCATGCGCAGAACAGACTGCATACACGCACAGGTCTTTCATTTATTGTATATATATGTCAATGGTGACTGTAGAAGTCATATGCAAGAAAAAAATCTAACATACATAAAGAAGTATTGCAGCATAGTGTGTTTGGAATACAGTGATCCCTCGCTATATCGCGCTTCGCCTTTCGCGGCTTCACTCCATCGCGGATTTTATATGTAAGCATATTTAAATATATATCGCGGATTTTTTGCTGGTTCGCAGATTTCTGCGGACAATGGGTCTTTTAATTTCTGGTACATGCTTCCTCAGTTGGTTTGCCCAGTTGATTTCATACAAGGGACGCTATTGGCAGACGGCTGAGAAGCTACCCGGCTTACTTTTCTCTCTCTCTCTCTCTCTCTCTTGCGCTGACTTTTTCTGATCCTGACGTAGGGGGATTGAGTAGGGGGGCTGTTCGCACACCTAGACGATACGGACGCTCGTCTAAAAATGCTGAAAGATTATCTTCACGTTGGCTACCTTCTGTGTAGCTGCTTCGTGAAGTGACATGCTGAACGGTGCTTCGCATACTTAAAAGCACGAAGGGCACGTATTGATTTTTTTATCTCTCTCTCTCTCTGCTCCTGACGGAGGGGGTGTGAGCTGCCGCCTTCAACAGCTTTGTGCCGCAGTACTTCGCATACTTAAAAGCCAAACAGTCCTATTGATTTGTTTGCTCCTTTGAAGAGGAAGATATGTTTGCATTCTTTTAATTGTGAGACTGAACTGTCATCTCTGTCTTGTCATGGAGCACAGTTTAAACTTTTGAAAAAGAGACAAATGTTTGTTTGCAGTGTTTGAATAACGTTCCTGTCTCTCTACAACCTCCTGTGTTTCTGCGCAAATCTGTGACCCAAGCATGACAATATAAAAATAAACATATAAACATATGGTTTCTACTTCGCGGATTTTCTTATTTCGCGGGTGGCTCTGGAACGCAACCCCCGCGATGGAGGAGGGATTACTGCAACATGAGATCAAAATTAGTGTGAGGTAAAACAACGGGCCCTTCTTTTGCAATTGAATATGAACATTTTCCTTTGAAAAGGAATTTTTTCATATACAGGTTGGCCCATATTTATGTATATGACGTTTCACATGCGGTAGCATTTAAACTACTGCACTAAAAGTATTGAAAGTGGCATCACTGTGTAGCCCAAGAATGGTAGTAACGATATGCTGGACCAGGCAACCCCTGCTGTGTTCGAATATAGAATGACGGAGAATCGATTGTCGCTAAAGCAGTGCGTACGTTGTGTGTGTTTTTACTGCGCAACAAACAACTATGCAGTGGTGAAACGAAGGATGGCAGTTGAGTTTGAAGGCAGTGGCCCTAGTGAGCTAACCATCGCAAGAATAAACACAAAATTCGACATCAGAGGTACCGTTTTGCAAGCGAAGGGAGCAAGTAAGCGCAATCATATACATAAATATGGGCCACCCTGTAGATTCAAATTATATTCAAATGGTGATATTTAGACCATAAACCGAGCGCAAAAGACTTTCAAACTCAACGTTTCGCAACTTTATAAATTCACTGCGTTAAAGTAGATCGGAATTTCTTAAACTATGTGTCGCCACCGTTGGGTCACACGTCAGCGTTGTATTTAAATGGAATGGGTTGCGGATGGTTTGCGAAGCGGGCCACAGTGACTGCCTCAAGTTTATTAAGGAATCAACAATAATATGACAGTCATTCTGTTCCAATTATTGCCCTCTGAAAAATGACGGAGATTCTCCAAGGGGTCCTCTGATGACATCAGTTTTCTAAAGGAGCCGCCCCTGTGTGGGCATTCAACAACAGAAATGGGTCTCAAAAAACACTAAGAAGGGAAAAATTGGGGCACATCAATAAAAAATAGTAGAAGCCCTAATCAACTTATTTCCATATGTGGTAATGTCCAAATAATTGCTAAGAAACAGTTTCATATCTCCCTTTATTTACTATATCAGGTTTTCAGCTGGTCACAGGTTTCCAAACTCCAAGCTGAATGTCTATTTAAAGAGCCTGGAAGATCCCAGAAATTGATGTCATGACTTTTAGAAGCTTCTGATTGGCCGACTGTTCTAACTGAGGTCATTGGGAGTGCACTCGCGCCTGTATTTTAAGAGACTACTTTTATAGCCAGTATCTCGTTGCCTTTGGGAAAATCCAGGCAACTCAACCAAGACCTCAAAAAGAAATCTCTGGACCTTCACAAGTCCGGTTCCTCCTTAATTTCCAAAAAATTGCCAGGACCATAAGCTTGTGTACAAACAACTGTACATAAACAGAAATATCTACGGGCCACAAAGACACTACTCTGTTCAGAAAATTAACTCCCAGGGATGAATGAACTTTGTTTGCAAAACGTTCAAGTGAAATCCAAAACAACAACAAAGGAGTTGGTGACATCAGAATGTACCAAAGTATCTATAGCTGCCATTAAGCTCCTACTCCAAGACAAATAACTGGCCTGATGGGGTGTTTTGCATTCAGATGAATTTTGAATTATGTGGCCATAATGACCACCTCTACGTATGGAGGAAGAGTCCTAACTGTGAAGCATGTGGGTGGTCGCGTGATGCTGTTGGGGTAATGAAACTGGAGCACTTCAGAAAATATAAGACATCATGAAAAAGGAAGATGACCTAGAAATTCTGAAGCAACATCTCAAGACATCAGCCAGAATGTTAAACATTTGGTCAAAAATGTGTCTTCTAGATAGATAGATAGATAGATAGATAGATAGATAGATAGATAGATAGATAGATAGATAGATAGATAGATAGATAGATAGATAGATAGATAGATAGATAGATAGATAGATAGATACATACTTTATTAATCCCAGGGGGAAATTCACATACTAGAGCAGCAAAAAATATTAAATTAAAGAGTAATAAAAAATGCAGGTAAAAAACAGACAATAACTTGAATAATGTTCAATTCCACCAGAGGGGGTAAACGATGAACAGTCGCATAGTTTGGGGGAGGAATGATCTTCTCAGTCTGTCAGTGGAGCAGGACAGTGACAGTGTTCTAGCAGGCTAGGACAGTGAGGCTATGCATACCTCCAAAGTATTAACAAAATCACCAAGACCTGAATCACATAGATAATTAGTGGGCTGAACTGAAAATGTGTGTCTGAATCCGGTGTCCCACAAAGCTGACTTACACCCGTTCTGCCAAAAGGAATGGTCAAAAATTCCTGCCACGTAATGTGACAAGCTTGTGGAAGGTGAACCTAAGCATTTGAATAGCTGGGAATAAACCTGTGCTTAGCTATTATTTTGACACTACAACTTACGGCAGGGGTCGGGAGCCTATGGCTTGCGAGCCAGATGTGGCTCTTTTGATGGCTGCATCTGGCTCGCAGACAAATTAATAAAAAAATAATAACGTTAAAAATATAAAACATTCTCATGTATTTCAATCCATTCATTTCCTACCGCTCATGTTCATGGTTGCGGGTGGCTGGAGCCAATGACAGCTGTCCTCCGGGACAACACCAAATTTTTACTGGATAATGCGTAACGTACACGGGTCGTTGTGAGGTCAGGAAGTAAACTTCCCTCCTTTTAATCAAGTAGTCAGCTAGCTAATTGCAGAAACCCTTTTATCGAACAAGATGGCTAAAATAAAAAAAGATGAGGAGTATCGTACTTTTCAGCAGGAATGGACAGAGGAATTCACCTTTGTGGAGAGAGCAGGTTCTGCAGTGTGTCTAATATGCAATGATAAAATTGCATCGGTGAAACGGTCAAATATAAAGCGGCACTTCGACACACTCCAAACTACATTTGCATCGAAATATCCTGCGGGGGAGAGCAGGAAGAAAGCATGTCAAGAGCTACTGTGCAGAGTGCAAGCTAGTCAGCAGCAACTCTGTGTTTGGACCCAACAAGGTGACTGGAATTCGGCTAGCTTTGCTGGTGCTTTAGCAATTGTGAGAAACGGAAAGCCATTCACAGATGGGGAGTATGCCAAAACATTCATGCTTGATGTTGCCAATGAACTTTTTGACGACTTTTCGGATAAAGACAAGATAATCAAACGAATAAAAGACATGCCGTATCAACCAGACTACAAAGCCATCAGCAAAACCATGCAGCACCAGAAGTCGCATTAATGGTAAGAAGTACTTTATTCATCATTGGTTAGCAACAGCATAACAACGTTATTAAAAAGAATCCAGAGACTTATTGTACTTTAAAAGTGTTGGTCTTACATAAAATGCACACATTTCCTTGTATTTAGTTTTAAACATATTGTATGGCTCTCACGGAATTACATTTTAAAATATGTGGCTTTCATGGTTCTCTCAGCCAAAAAGGTTCCCGACCCCTGACTTACGGAAATTAAAGTAAATACCACAACTGACTTTACAGAGGGACTGTGTGTAGATACAGCAAGCTGAACCTGCTGTGTCAGATGTTAATGCCCTTAAATGTTAAACCTCTACAGTATAATACATTCTTAGTTCTGAATCGCAATCTGATTTTTTAGGTGGTTACCTACCAGGTAGCACTTGTGGTTGATTGGCCAGTCGGCATACATCCGCCATGTTCTCTCAGTTGCAAGAAACAGCTCATAGATATATGATACAGTAGCTGCCAAATAATACAAAGAGCAACTGACATGTGTTTCACCCTAATTGGGGCTCGGCAGGTGTACAAACTTATGGGGATTGTACCTCAGACAACAGCACCTCAGGCTGAGCCTCCGACATTGCGCCATGGGGGCTGGTTTGTTTATTTGATGGGGTGAGTACAGCAGTACAGTCTTAGTTCTGAATCACAATTGATTTTATATATATATATATATATATATATATATATATACTTATATACTAGGGGGGCAAAGCCCCCTAGTGCCTTTGGCACCCAACCCCCAGTTGTGGTTAAAATCATGAAATTCTATAAATATGTAAAAGAAAAATTAATTATTACTTAATGGAGTAAAAATCATGAAATGAGAATAAAATATTTACTCTCTTACCGATTGGAGTATTCCCACTATGCTCGATGAGTATTTATAAGAGACTAAATAAACAATCCATTTGTTTTAACTGACATTCTTTTAGATAAAAAAAAACTTTTTTTAAAAAAGGACTCGTTTAAATAACAGGAACAATCACGTGAAAACTACAGTGGTATGCAATGGGTCATCATAACTCGACCTTCAGCTAACTGAATCACCTAAATATAAACAACTTTCTTGATATTTTAGTTTATAATTTAAAAAACAGAACAAGAATCTGAAAATCTAACAACATCAAATTAAAGTTCAATAAATTCTGAAAAGAATGATACCAAAGAGATATATATAGGTTTTAAAATAAGCCCAATTTAAAGCATGACAAGAAAGTCACATACAATTGTTGAACTTTTTAGGCTTAGGATTATATATATATATATATATATATATATATATATATATATAT